>NW_025814266.1:0-86531 GCF_018902025.1 Drosophila willistoni
GGTGCCGTACGAGTGAGGCGACAGCGTTGTCGCACTGTCGCCGAGTGTAGTCCAGCTTGGCGTCGAAAAAGAAGTAGATCGAAGAATGCGAGTCAGTTGCGTTCGGATAATTGTATGCGTCGGTTGGAATTCACTTCACTCTTAAAGTTTCTGAAACAATATGGCAGACCAGCAGATAGAACTAAATGACCCTGCGACATCAGAAGTGGGATCTGCCTTGCCTACAAATACCACCGATGCATACTTGGCAGCTTTACAACTGCAAAACAACAACCTTTTGCAGATCATTAAAAATATGCAGACACCAAGAGCTCCGGCAACTGATGAAAAGGGAAAACATGTAACTCTGCCAAAATTTAATCCTGAGGGAGCTGGAGCAGACGCCACAGCTTGGTGTACGACAGTGGATCTCATATTTGCTGATAAAATGCCAGAAGGAAGCACCCTGATGATAAGTTTAAGTAAGGCGCTAGAGGGAAGCGCATCACAATGGCTGTCCCAAATATGCTTTGTGCAACGCTTTGTTGGCATAGAAACGTCTGCGGCTATACTGATGAAAATTTTGAACGGGCGACCAAAGTCTGGAGAAAGCTACACCGAGTATGGCAGCCGAATTGTCACCCTAATAATGTCAAAATTTAAATCTAATGATGGAGGAAATCGCGTTTCCTAGCTCTGGCCCATGGCACAAATGATGACAAATTGTGCGCTTTTTTTAAAACAAATTAAAACCGAAATGAAACAACAAAACTAAAGCGCACACTTTAAGAAGCGAATAGATGACGATCATCTACAACAGCCGGAGCGTAAAAAGCTAAGTATCTCTCAGTGAAATGCAACTATTGTGGAAAGTCTGGGCATAAATATGCTGAATGTCGTGCTCGGCAAAGGACACCAATTCAAGGAAAAAGCCACTACAGAAGTTCATCGCAAGGATCAAAAGACCGGTCAACTGTCAAATGTTTCAAATGCGACGAGCTTGGACATTTCGCATCCGCTTGCCCAAAAGGACGACCACGAGGAAACGACCGAGTAATTGAGAAACGTGTAGACATCTGTACTGTAGCTCCGCCATCAGGAACAAAATGCAGTTCAACCGGTGAGTCTATTCCATTTTGTTTCGACTCCGGAGCTGAATGCTCCTTGGTTAAGGAAAGCGTCGCCGATAAGTTTAGTGGTAAAAGAATTAATAACATTGTAAAGTTAAACGGTATAAGCAATGATTCAATATGTATCACTCAACAACTATTATGTAATATAAGTATTGATCAATGTTATTTCGAGATTTTGTTACATGTTATTATGGATAAGTATTTGAAACATGATGTACTGATTGGTCGTGAAATTTTTAGTCAAACGACAATACAGTTGCTGACAAATACCCGTTGCCCCTCATCTCAGACCAAATTGCCAGACTTCGTGGTGCTAAATATTTTTCGTGCATTGATATGGCAAGTGGCTTCTATAAAATTCCAGTTCACGAGGACTCAATCGAACGAACTGCATTTGTGACGCCAGAAGGTCAATACGAGTTCTTGACAATGCCGTTCGGTTTGAAGAACGCACCATCTGTGTTCCAGAGGGCTATAATGAAGGCCTTAGGAGCTCTAGCTTACACTTCTGCAATCGTGTATATTGATGATGTTCTCATAATAGCAGAAAGTAAAGTAGATGCGCTAGTTAGATTACGGACAGTATTGGAGACATTAAGTAAGGCTGGATTTTCATTTAATGTCACTAAGTGTTCCTTTCTCACAACTAGAATAGAGTATCTTGGATTTGAATTAAGCAATGGAGAAATCAGGCCAAATTCACGAAAAATTCAAGCTTTAAATGGATTACCACCACCTCAAAACGTTTCACAGCTAAGACAATTTATAGGTTTAGCTTCTTATTTTCGGCAATTTGTGTTAAATTTCTCCCAAACACTTAAACCCCTGTATCTTCTCACCTCTAAGAAAAACACTGACTTTGTTTGGTTACCAGTGCATGAACAGATACGAACAAAAATAATAACTATATTGACACAGACGCCAGTTTTAATCATATTCGATCCGCAATACCCAATAGAGCTACATACAGACGCAAGTTGTATTGGGTATGGAGCGATCCTGTTACACAAAATTGACAATAAACCTCATGTGGTAGAGTATTACAGTAAGTGTACGTCTCCCGCCGAATCTAAATACCATTCATACGAACTGGAGACGTTAGCAGTAGTAAATGCTATTAAACACTTCCGACATTATTTGCAGGGACGTAAATTTATAGTTTATACTGACTGTAATTCTTTAAAGGTCAGTCGCACAAAATAAGATTTAACACCGAGGGTGCATAGATGGTGGGCGTTTTTACAGGCATTTAATTTCGAAATAGAATATAGAAAAGGCGAGCGAATGGCGCATGTTGACTTTCTCTCTCGGAATCCAGTGCTTGAACAACATAAAAGACCGAATAAAATCCCAGAATTACGAATCAATTTGACGGAGGTATCTGACAACTGGTTGGTCTCGGAACAACAGCGAGATTCCGAGATACAAGAAATAATTTTAAAGTTAAAAAGTAATGTGTTACCAGGGGAAATATGGACAAGACCTATGAATTGCGAAAAAGAATACTACATAGGAAAATACAGCGAAATAGTAAGACCAAATGTTTGCCGGTAATACCAAGAGCTTTTCGATGGGCCGTCATAAATCACGTCCATGAAGCTATAATGCATCTGGGTTGGGAAAAAACGCTCGACAATCTATGGTTATTATTGGTTCGAAAATATGTCCAAATATGTGCGTAGGTTTGTTGAAAACTGCATCACATGTAAAGTATCTAAGCCACTTGTGGGAAAAGTGCAAGTCGAGCTGCATCCTATTCCTAAAATAGAAATACCATGGCATACGATACATATTGACATTAATGAAGTGGTAAAAATGATTTGAAGGAATACGTCATCGTTCTTATAGATGCTTTCACTAAGTTTGTTTATTTTCATCACACACTAAATATAGATTCTGAAAGCTGCATTAAGGCTGTAAAATCAGCCGTATCTTTATTTGGTTTACCCACTCGAATTATAGCAGATCAAGGACGCAGTTTCGCAAGTAAAAGTTTCCGCGAATTTTGCTCATCTCAAAAAATTAATCTACATTTAATTGCTACGGGTGCCAGTAGAGCAAACGGTCAGGTAGAACGGGTCATGAGTACCCTGAAAGGTATGCTGACTGCTGTCGAAACCAGTCAGAGATGATGGCAGGATGCGTTGGCTGAAGTGCAGCTAGCAATGAATTGCACGATTAATCGTGTGACTAAGTTTAGCCCTTTAGAACTATTGATTGGAAAGGAAGCTCGACCTTTTGGCTTGTTGCCGATAAACGAAGATAACAATGATGAAGTAGACAAAGAAAATTTGAGAAAGGAGGCTAAAAGAATATGGAAACTCAAGCAAAATATGACAAAAATAGGTTTGATAAAAATAAAGCTAAAATAGTAAATTTCAAAGTGGGTGATCACGTTTTGCTCAAAAACGAAGAACGTCATCAAACCAAACTTGATCCAAAATTTAAAGGGCCATTTGAGATAATTGAAACATTGGATGGAGACAGATATTTACTGAAATCTTTAACATGTAATCGAAAGTATAAGTATTCTCATGAATGTTTAAAAGCAATTCCAAATAATCAGATACTCGATGAGTTATGTGAAGATAGAGACAGCACAATGGAAGTTGCATCTGTTGTCCAATATGATAAATGAAGACTGCACCATAGCAGAAGAGACATGTTATGGCGGGGGTCGTATGTATGTGTAGAAGGAATTACACAAATGATTAGTTTATATGTGTAGAAGGAATTACACAAATGATAAGTTTATATGTGTAGAAGGAATTACACAAAAGATAAGTTAGTTATGTCTAAAAGGAACTACACAAATTTGTTTGGTTAAAAAAAAAAAAAAAACAAAGAAAAAAAAAACAATATGTTAAAGGAATTACACGAATGTTATGATTTATTAGATTAAAATTATGTTACGAAAATGTAATTATGCTATGACAAGAATGAATTTTAAACTGATTTGAATTGTGTTACATAATGAATAAGAATATCGAATAAAAATGTATTGAAATACCCTTGAATTCTGAAGCGTTGTCACTTATGTGGTTGAGTTAAGACAACACACGAGGACGTGTATATTGTCAGGAAGGCCGTGTCGCATAATGGACGTACTTTGGACACTGTACGTGTCTGTCACATTATGAATATAGTTTGACCACTGTGCTTGCCAGAGCAAGCTGTGCAATGAGTTTGGGATATTGGGAATGCTTCTTACAATTTGACTATAGCGAAGAATATGACTGGCGCCTAGGTGCCGTACGAGTGAGGCGACAGCGTTGTCGCGCTGTCGCCGAGTGTAGTCCAGCTTGGCATCTAAAAAGAAGTAGATCGATGCGGATCAAAGAATGCGAGTCAGTTGCGTTCGGATAATTGTATGCGTCGGTTGGAATTCACTTCACTCTTAAAGTTTCTGAAACAATATGGCAGACCAGCAGATAGAACTAAATGACCCTGCGACATATATTTGTATATATAACACGCGCAAAGCCAGGTTATGCTATGTAAGAATGTCGGCAGAGTCTCCGGCAGGGTTTTTACAGAATTATCAGCAGAGTCATCAACAGCGTTTTCGCCAGGATTAATAATATCATCAACAGCATATTTCGGTGAGAATTATCAATGGAGTCAGCTACTGACAGAGCTACCCCATAGAGTCATCAACGGAGCCATCGACAGAGTCGCATATGGAAATTAGTTTTATTAAATTTTTTTTTTTTTTACAAAAAGAGCAAGAGTTACTAGAAGCAGATAAAGGAAAAAAAGTGCTTCAATCCGGAAGGATAGCAACTTGACAAGGATCATCAACAGGACTACTCATCAATACAAGGATTTACAACGGAAGGATCAAGAAGGACATTGGACAAGGACATTCACCGCTAAGCTGAACTAAACTTTAACGATACCTCAGCACCCAAGGAGATTAATGCAAAGGACATCAGGAAATGCGGCAGCAAGGATAATTACTTTTCCAAGGATATGCTAAACATTACTCGGAGTAAACTCTTATTTTCTTTGGGCAACATCGTGGAAGATTTAATCACTTCTCCAATAACTATAGTCTACATTCAAGGATTATCCCAATTAAAATAAACAAACGGGATCTAACTCCATCAACAGGAAGGTTTTTCTTATATATTCAAACCATTGCAAAGATTTTTCTTTAAATATTTAAACAGAAAACCACCTCGAAAAATTGCAATCGCGGGGATAACTCTCGTTTACGCGTCACCGTTACTTACTTTTCTTTGAACAAACATATATATATATTTATATCTTCTGACCCCCCCCCCCTGCAGAATTTAAAAAAAAAATAAAAATCAAAAAATAACAATAAAATATATAAACGCATTGGTCAACTTGCACATCCAAATATCATAGTCTATCGGTTTACCGTAGCCATCTTTACATAGTATCGCGTAGCCTACTGGGCGAACTTCGATGTCCTTTGGCTGCTTATCGCTTATATTACGACCCCGAGTCCTTACTAATATACTGGCAATGGGCGTTCATTGGATAAACAATCGTCGCAAGGCCGAGATGGAAGTCCTTTGTGACGAATTCGGATTAGACACCGGTGGAATAGTCGAGGACCTAAGGAATCGTTTCCGCGAGTTCGCCTCAAGGGAGGATCATCATCCTGAGGTATTGAGTCGACTTGCCGAAATCGAAGCCCAATTTAGTGCAGGGGACAAGAAATTAGATGTAAAACCACAGTCTAGAGCACACTCGCCTACTCCTGATCGAATTGTTTCCCAACTACCGGTGCCACAAAATTCTGGTTCTCACTCCGGGTCTCCGACACCTTTCGGTATCCATGGTTCAAAGATCAACATCGAACCCAGTGAGCGCCTACAGGTCCATGAATCACTGGTAGGCCGTACCACTGGGAGCTATGCCTCGATCGCGGAACATATAACCAAATGGGGAATTGCCTTTAGCGGATCTACCGATCCTATCTATTTCATAGAGCAAATAGAGACTCGAGCCGCGACGTACCGTTTGAGTTTGGAGACTCTGCCTCCGATGATAGCCATCCTATTGACCGGACGGGCCGAAAGTTGGCGGCAAACCAGCGGGTATCCCGGAGATGACATTGGTTGATTTCAAGTCCGAATTTTTAGAGTTCTTTCTACGCCCACTCCTATTTTAAGAAACTAGAGGATAGCATACATAGCAAATTTATGTCTACCGTTTCCCTTCCCTTTTCCTTGGCCATTTAACTTTTTGAGTGGAACCGAAGGATCAGCGGACTTCGGCAGGATGAGTTATTCTTCTGCAGACGAAGTCAGTCGCTGATCTCAAGGCTCAGACACTCAACGTGAAGAGGCAACGGATCTTGGCCAAGCGGGCTTCGCTTGATCAAGTCGTTGCAGTTCCTCTTCACCATCCATTTCCAATAGCCCCACTAACGCTTCGATTCACGCTTCCCTTTCCCAGTCCAAGAGGCAACGGATCTTGGCCAAGCGGGCTTCGCTTGGCAGACAAGATCAGTCGTTGCCGCCCCTCTTGGACTACTCCTACCCCTTTCCCATCTCTTTTCTCCCTTTATGTGTTCTCAATCCCATATCATAATACTCTTCAAGGTCTTCAGATCAAATAAATGTTCTGTAGACGGGACTCTGGAGACTGAGAACTGTACCCCAGCCAGAGCTTCCTTACAGATGGCGCCCGAGCAGGGACCTTGATGTATGCAAATTTTTAGATATATATATATAGATATACTAATATATATATACACTAATATATATATATCGGAGTCAACACAGAAGTAAACATTTTTATATATATATATATATATATATGTATATATATATGTAAAGACGAGATGGGCACACTGATCTGAGATTGCCCCTATTTTGATGAAGCGTGTAGCAGCGGAGAGTGAGAGGCATCTAACAAGGGGAACTTCAGGTATGCGAATCACCGATTTGGATGAATTTTGGATATGTTGTAGAATACCCCGTCATTTGAAGCTGTGTGAAATATTTCGGCGCACTATTCTATATTTTCCTAATAAATCGGCTTTAAAGTTATAGCTTTGGTGACTTATAAGTAAAACGCCGAGTGGTCAACAAGCAGCTCGACGGTAAGGGTAGAGTCTGCTAAATCGACAATCTGTTCAACGCCAAAGTATTAGTTTTTTTCATTTTTTTTTTTTCAATAATTATTTTTGTCTAATAACGTTATAGGTCTTTTGATGATATATATGTTATGTTAACCTCAATTTGGGGGCTCGCCGGTTTTGTGTGTGTTAGTGCATGTGTAATGTGGAGAAAGTGATTAGAAAAGTGTAAATGTGGTTGTGCTGGAATTTAAAAAAACAATAAAGTTGCGGTTGATTTTGTAAAAGTTGGTACAAAACATCCAAATAAAAGTTGTACAGTTGTGAAAATTCCAGTAGTGCGCGGTAGCTTTTCTAAGAAATCGTTCTCGAACAGTCGATCAGTCGGCGCGACGAAGTCGCGAAAAACCGAAATGTCGCCACCATTGCGCACACCAGCCAAGTCGAAAAACGAAAAGAAGAACGGAAAGAAGATTGTTGAAAAGAAGACCTTGAACGAAACGTTTAGGTTAGTGGAAGACGAAGAATCGATAAAAAATAATATGGAAGTGAAAGAAGTTAGTGACGTAGAAAAAAGTGATCCCAGAGATCTAGATATAAAGATGCAACAGTTAATACAAATGTTTTCTCTTAAAATCGAACCAGATGAGAGAAAGTATGCAGAAGTCAAAATAAACCCTGAGCATTTCGAAAAAGTTGTATGTGTGTTTGACGGTTACAATGTACCGGTAGAGAAATGGTTTGAGAACTTTGAGCAGAATGCCGAAGCTTACGAGCTCACAGACAAGCAGATGTATGTGCAAGCGAGAAATAAAATGAGTGGTGCAGCACAGTTATATCTCGAGTCAGAAACAGTGAGTGATTTTCAGAGTTTGAGACAAATGTTGTGTTGTGAGTTCGAGTCAAATTTGAGTAGCGCTGACCTACATCAACAGCTACGCGATCATGAAAATGCACAGTGGTGAATCGTTTCACGAATATATGCTAAATATGAGAAAAATTGCTAGTGCTGGAAAAATCGAAGACGCGGCGGTTATACGGTACATAGTTGATGGGCTTAATATTAAAAGCGAGTTCAAGTTCTCAATGTACAATTGTAAATCGCTAAAAGAATTTAAAGAGCAATATGGTGTATTCGAGCATGTAAAAAAATTTGATAATATTGAGAAAAACAATCGAAAAATCACGTCTATTGCAAAAGTGGAAAACATTAAAAAGAAAGAATATTGTTTTAATTGCGGTTCCAGTGAGCACAAGCGTAAAGACTGTAACAGTGCGGATAGAAAATGTTTTAGTTGTAATGAAAGTGGACATATTTCAACTAATTGCCCCAGAAAGTTATCAGCTGTTCGTAAAATAAATATACAAAAACGGGTCAAGTCGGTGTCGTTGAATGGCGTAAATGTTGACGGTTTGACCGATACGGGCTCAGATGTCACTATTGTAAAGAACTCTTTTCTAAAATACTTGGGTAAGATTGATTTAAAAGAAAGTTGCTTAATGCTCTGCGGCCTAGGCAAAAGCCAAACAAAAGCAAAAAGGTTTTTCGAGACAGAAGTCATCGTGGATAACCTAAAGACGCAGCAAAAATTCTTGGTAGTGGAGAGCAACACTATAGACTGTGACGTTATTTTGGGATACGACTTTGTGGAGAGTTTAGAGTATCGATCGATGAGCGTGGATATACATTTATGAGCCTGGTTGAAGACACCAAATAGCAAGAAGAATATGCTGACAATTGGTACAATGTTTTTGACATCTCATGTAGTTATTCGGCCCCACCGCAATATCAAAAGCAAGTCGAAGCGTTGATACAGGATAGCTTTCAGCTGAATGATGCAGAGAAGGTAAATTGAATTAAAAATTGTACCAGATGGCGCAATAATCCCATTTAGGCAGTCACCCAGTCGGTTGTCGGCACCAGAAGCGGAAGCTGTTAAAAATCAAGTTGATGAGTGGGAAGAAAACGGAATAGTGCGCAAATCCACTTCGAATGTTGCTAGCAGAGTTGTAGTTGTAAAGAAGAAATACAATACTTTGCGGGTTTGTGTAGACTACAGGAAGCTAAATAGCATGGTCTTGGAAGACTGCTTTCCAGTTCCTTTAATGGATGAAGTGCTAGAGAAATTGCAGGCAGCAAGCTTTTATACGATTATGGATTTGGAAAACGGATTCTTCCATGTGCCCATAGAGGAATCTAGCAAATCATATACAGCGTTTATTACTAGAGAAGGATTATACGAGTTTAATAGAGCGCCATTTGGATTTCGTAATTCTCCTGCTTCATTCATTCGTTTCGTTAACCACATATTTCAGGATCTGATTAACAAGAATATAATCCAATTATATATGGATGACATTATAGTACATGCTAAGTCAGCAAACGAGTGTCTAAACAAAACCAAATTGGTATTAGAAACTGCAGCAAAGTATGATTTGAAAATAAAATGGGGAAAATGTAGTTTTTTGCAAAAACGCATAACCTTTCTAGGTCACGAAATTGAAGATGGAAAGATTTGGCCCGGTAAAGATAAGACGATGGCGATCAGTCGTTTCGGAATTCCCACAAACGTCAAATCGATTCATGCATTTCTTGGTTTAACCGGATTCTTTAGAAAGTTTATTCCTCAGTATGCGCAGATAGCACGACCCCTTACCAAGTTGCTGAAAAAAGATGTCAAGTTTATTATGGGTCCAAGCGAGCTTCAGGCGTTGCAGCAATTGAAGACGGCGATAATAAGTGAACCAGTGTTACACCTCTATTCTCGCGAGGCACAATTTACATCCGATTTATTTTTGGAGTAAGAAAGCATCTGAAGCAGATTCGAAGAGGCATAGCTACATTCTTGAAGTCAAGGCAGCATATATGGCGTTAAAAAAATTTCGACATTATTTGCTAGGGATCCCGGTGAAATTGGTGACAGACTGCATTGCATTTAAGCAAACTACGTCAAAGCTGGACATCCCAAGGGAGGTTGCGCAATAGATATTGTATCTACAAGATTTCAATTTGAACGTGAAGCACCGATCAGCAGTTAAGATGCAGCACGTGGACTGTTTAAGCCGTTTCCCGCAGTCGTGCTTAGTAGTAAAAGATGAAATAACAGCGCGTTTAAAGAAGGCACAGCAGACAGATGATCATATTATCGCGATTATAGAGGTACTAAAGCAGCAACCATATAAAAGCTTCAACGTGAAAGGTGGTTTGCTATTCAAAGAAGTTGAAGGTAATGAGTTATTGGTTGTACCAAAGCTAATGGAACGCGAGATAATACACGATCGCACGAGGTTGGACATTTTTCGACGCGCAAGACAATGCACGCTATCCACCAACAGTACTGGATACAGCATTTGGAAAGTAAAGTATCAAGATTGATTGCAAACTGCATAAAATGTATAGTTCATATAAACAGCTGGGTAAAAAACAAGGATATTTGCATTGTATAACCAAAGGAGACACACCGCTACATTCTTTACACTTGGATCATTTAGAACCTATGGACAACACCTCCAAACAGTACAAATTCATTTTGGCAATGGTAGATGGTTTTTCGAAATTTGTATGGTTGTTTCCAACGAAGTCCACAGGTCAGGAAGAAGTAATTAAAAGACTCAACGAATGGACAGACATTTTTGGATTTCCCGAGAGGATCATAAGTGACAGAGGGGTGGCCTTCACATCAAACGCTTTTAAAGAATTCCTTCGATCAAACGATGTAGAGCATGTACTGTCAACCACAGGAGTAGCAAGGGGCAATGGCCAAATCAAACGAGTTAACCGTTGTATCCTGTCTATTATCGGGAAAATATCAGCAGATGAACCCACGAAATGGTATAAAGGGGTTTCTCAAGTACAGAAGGCTATTAATACAACGATGCATTCATCAACGAAAATGTCACCTTTTGAAGTCCTGTTTGGAACGAGAATGCGTAACCATATAGATGACCGTTTGCTGGATATATTACAGGAGGAACAAGTAGATCAGTTCAACGACGAGCGTCAAAAGCTACGACAAGAGGCTAAGATTAATATAGAGAAGGCGCAAGCGACTTACAAGAGGAACTATGATAAGAACAGGAAAGGCGAAGCTATCTACCAAGTTGGCGATATGGTAGCTATAAAGAGAACGCAGTTTGTAGCGGGCCGTAAATTGGCAAGTCAGTTCTTGGGACCCTATGAAGTGATCAAAGCTAAGCGCAACGGCCGGTACGATGTAAAGAAAGCGACCAATGGTGAAGGGCCAATGATGACAGGGCCAATGATGACGACGAGTTGCTGTCTTCTGAGTCAGAAGACGATTATCAGGAGGGCCGAGTGTAAAGACGAGATGGGCACACTGATCTGAGATTGCCCCTATTTTGATGAAGCGTGTAGCAGCGGAGAGTGAGAGGCATCTAAGAGAGAGAGTCGAAGGGCAGTCGTCGTCGGGAAGGGGCAAGATAAAACGGGTTACGAGAGCGTTCGGCAGTTATGAAATCAATTATTATTCTCAAAGAAATATACATATGTACTACACCTCAATTTAAACATTTCAGTTAATATTATATACAATAAACTATTACAAATATAATGTTAACCTCACATATATGTATATTTGTGGTTAGGGTATTTAAAGGTCGCATATACGTTGTCGATATGCCACGCGCTTTTAGTTTTCTTTGCAAGCGACAGTTACATGCGAGAAAGAGACAGGGACACACGAGCGGCCAGTAAGAATGAGAATAGACAGTTCACCGTTTGATTCGGGGCGTGTGTGTGAGCTACGAGCATTCTCTTACCATCTCCCTCTCACTCTTAGTGCACTTACACACAGCTTTGATTCAACCGTTTTTTTTTGTCGTTCCCTCATTCACACTGGTTTGCAAGTACAGTCGCGCATTGGGTTAGTGTTATAGTATTTTTTTATTGTGCCTAAGAAAAAAGAAAAGCTTTCAAAGTGCGTGTGTGCATGTGTGAAAAAAAAGGAATTTGCTCGTGTGCATTGGCCCTCACATGTGTGATGCCGGATCCTATCGTGTGAGTGTGTATGAGCGTCGCTGAGTCTCGTGTTTGTTTGCGCTCACGATACGAATTGTAGATTTAGCCTGAAAGTGTCAGTGTGTGACGCTTACGTCACACATTTCCTGCAAGGCAGAAAATTTGGGTACACTGAAATTAGAGCAACAAATTTAAAAAAAAAACCAGAGGGCCGGGGCTAACTTTGACCGCGTCAAAGTTTGTATACCCTTGCAAGTTTTTTGTGTAAAAGGTCTAATATTTGCGAAAGAACGGCTTAGGAAATAACGAAGATATTGATCAAAGTCACTGTTCACCACCGATTGTTCCTATGGAAGCTATATGATATAGTCGCCCGATCGTAATCAAATTTGGCACAGTCATTAACAGTTATGCTAAACTGAGAAATATTTTATGACAATTGCTTCAAAAGTAACGAAGTTATTAACAAAAGTCACTGTTTTCAACCGATCGTTCCTATGGGAGCTATATGATATAGTCACCCGATCTTGATCAAACTTGGCAGAATCGTTAACAAGCGTAATAATATTAAATTTCACGACAATAGCTAAGAAAATAACGAAGTTATTGAGAAAAGTCACTGTTCGTGACTTTAACATTTGTATGGGAGCTATATGATATAGTGGTACGATCAGGCTGAATCCGAGATATACAACCCCTGCAGTACATACAAACCTACATGCAAAATTTCACTCTGTAGCTCTAACGGTCTAGGAGGAGTTTGCGTTGATCCAGACGGACGGACAGACGGAAGGACGGACATGGCTATATGAACTCGTCTCGTCATGCTGATCAAGAATATATATACTTTATATTCCTTCTATACGTTGCACACTTCTGACCAAAATTAATATACCCTTTTTGCCAGGGTATAAAAATATATACATAACACGCACACAGTCATGCCATGCTAGGTGAGAAAATCGGCGGAGTCTCTGGCAGGGTTTCGACAGAATCATCAGCAGAGTTGAACGGGACTTGGCTATGGGTAACCTAGAAATCCACCACTCTTACCTAATTCAGGTAAAAAGAGACAGAAGAGTAAAGCACAAGGGGCCATTTAAGTCCAAACATATGCACTAGAAAAGGCAGTCAGTGTTTGGAACTCAGCAAGAGAACATCGAGGAAAAAAGTGCTTCAATCCGGAAGGATAACAACTTGACAAGGATCATCAACAGGACTACTCAGCAATACAAGGATTTACAACGGAAGGATCAACAAGGACATAGGACAAGGACATTCACCCTTAAGGTGAACTAAGCTTCAAGGATACCTCAGCACCTAAGGAGTATAATGCAAAGGACATTAGGAAATGAGGCAGCAAGGACTATTACTTTCTCAAGGATATTCTAAACTCTTATTTTCGTTGGGCAACATAGAGGGAAATTTAATCACTTCTCCAATAACTATCTTCTACATTCAAGGATTTTCCCAATTCAAATAAACAATTCTAATTCTATCAACAGGCAAGATCTTTCTTATATATTCGAACCATTGCAAAGATTTTTTTTTAAATATTTAAACCGAACCCACCTCGAAAGTTTCCAACGCGGGGATAACTTTCGTTTACGCGTCACCGTTACTTACTTTTCCTTGAACAAACATATATATATTTTTTTATTTTCTGAACCCTGAATTTATTTATAAAAAATTAAAGAATAATCATAAAATATATATATACGCATTGGTCAACTTGTACATCCACATCATAGTCTATCGGTTTACCATAGCCATCTTTACATAGTATCGCGTAGCCTACTGGGCGAACTTCGATATCCTTTAGCTGCTTATCGCTTATACTACGACCCCGAGTCCTTACCAATATACTAGCAATGGGCGTTCATTGGATAAATCATCGTCGCAAAGCCGAGTTGGAAGTCCTTTGTTACGAATTCGGATTAGACACCGGTGGAATAGTGGAAGACCTAAGAAATCGTTTCCGCGAGTTCGCCTCAAGGGAGGATCATCATCCTGAAGTATTGAGTCGACTCGCCGATCGAAGCCCAATTTAGTGCCGGGGACAAGAAATTAGATGTGAAACCACAGTCTAGAGCATCGTCGCCTACTCCCGAAGGAATTGTTTCTCAACTACCGGTGCCACAAGACACTAACTATCGTTCTGAATCGCATTCTGGTTCTCGTTCCGGTTCTCCGACACCTTTCGGTATGCCTGGCTCAAAGATCAACATCGAACCCAGTGAGCGGAATCGAGTCCATGAATCTATGGTAGGCCGTACTACTGGGACCTACGCCTCGATCGCGGAGCGTATAACTAAATGGGGAATTGCCTTTAGCGGATCTACCGATCCTATCTATTTCATAGAGCAAATAGAGACCAAAGCCGCTACGTACCGTTTGAGTTTGACTCTGCCTCCGATGATAGCCATCTTATTGACCGGACGGGCCGAAAGTTGGTGGCAAACCAGCGGTTATCCGGAGATGACATGGGTCGATTTCAAGTCCGAATTTTTAGTGTTCTTTATACCCCCACGCTATTTTGAGAAACTAGAGGATAGCATACGCGCTCGAAAGCAACGCCATCAGGAACCATACAAGGAGTATCTAGTAGACCTTCGATTAATGATGAAGAAGGCTTAACCAAGTTGGTGGTAAATTATGAGACAATTCGATTGGAGCAAGGTAGCGATGACCCAGCGCATTCATGGAAAAGGAGCAACGCTGTTCAAAATAAGCCCTTGGATCATATAACTTCCAGCCTAAACGGGACTGCTATATGTCAACTCTCTGAAGCACTCGTGGATACCAGCACAGCTTGCCGCAAATGCGCGGGAGCTGGCCACTTCGCACGAGAATGTACGAAGCCCCGTGTGTTGTTCTGTTGGCGATGCGGACGAAGGGGGGTACGTACCATCGAATGCTGCCGTCGTTCGGGAAACTGGCCAAACCTCCGTCTCAATCTGAGCCAGACGGAGGGACCAGAACAGGAATTCAGCCTAGTAACCCCCTCCTTCTCTTCAGCACTTCGCTCCGTTCCTTCTGCGAGACATTTATACTAATATTAACCTTGCCGATAATGTTCGTGCAGCGATCAAAAGTTCTCTCAGGGCAAGCATCAGTCTCGGGGCACAGACCGTACATATGACATTGTTAGCGATGTCATCGATGATGGACCCTCTTATTCTGGGAGTGTATTTCCTTCGGAACATAGGAACTTCTATACGTTGTGGAGGTTATCTGTTACAGTTGCCCCCTTTCGATAAGCCCCACAGTCCCGTCAATTCTACAATTCAGCCATCGCTAGTGGCGGATGACCACACAAGAACAACCCACGAGAACAATCATCTAGTATGGAACAGGAGACATTAGAGCCGGAACTTCAAGGTATTCTTGACGAGGAAATCGCTAAGTTCGATGGACTCAACGGTGTTACCCGAATAGCACAACATGTCATTGTTTTGAAGCACGATCGACCCATGAAGCAGAGGTACTATCCCCGTAATCCGGCCCAACAACAAATTATCAACGAAACAGTAGACGCACTGCTGAAGGAAGACCGTATTGAACCATCTAAAAGCCCTCACAGCTCACCAATCGTGTTGGTAGGTAAGAAAACGGTGATACTCGCATGTGTATAGGCTTTCGACAACTGAACGAGCAGTCAGTGCGTGACGCATACCCCTTGCCTCATATACAACGCGAAATACATTTAAAGAGCGGGTATTGGCAAATACCCTTAGAGGTCAAAAGTAGAGAGTGTACAGCCTTCACAGTGACCGGACGCGGATTATTCCAGTGGAAAGTCATGCCCTTCGGCTTACATTCCGCTTCCGCCACGTTCCAGAGGGCTTTGGATAGTGTGATTGGACCCGAAATGGAACCACATGCCTTCGTTTATCTAGACGATATTATGGTAATCGGAAAGACGTTCGAGGAACATATCTCACACCTGCTTGAAGTCTTTCGACGTCTACGAAAAGCCAATTTAAGAATCAACCGAGACAAATGCCGTTTCTTCAAAAAACGGATCCAATTTCTAGGTCATATCGTCAGCGAGGACGGTATCCATACCGACCCTAAAAAGGTAGCGGCTATCCGTAACCATCAGCCACCAACCAATGTCAAGGAGTTACGTCGATGTCTCGGTATCGCCTCTTGGTATCGTCGGTTCGTACCCATCTCCTTCGACACGGTACAACCTCTCACAAGTTTGTTAAAGAAAGGTTTGAGTTGGTTTTGGAACGTAGCAACGACGTCTCTTGAAGGCGAAGGAAAATTACTCGACTACTGAGAAGAATGCCTAGCATAGTCTGGGCAATCAGGAAATATCGTTGCTATTGGAAGGTATCGCTTTGAGGTGATCACGGACCATTTGGCTCTCAAGTGGCTAAACTCAATAGAAAATCACACGGGCGTGTGGCAGATGGCGCTAGAGTTGTAACAATATGAGTTCGTGGTACATTATAGACGAGTGATTGCCGATGTCTTATCGCGGCAACCTTTGGATGTGCTCCACTGATGCTGCCTCACTGCTTGCAGTTTAAACCGGCGCAAATGAAACCAGCGGCAAATGCTCACCCGTCAAGTCACGGAGTCTTTCGATACCTGTGTACTGATTTTATAGGCCTTTGCACGTTCTAAGCAAGGTAATACGATGTTACTAGTTTTCCTGGATTTGTATAGTAATGGGTCGAGATGGTACCACTTCGTAAGACCACTTCGGCCACCTTGGAGAAGCTCCCAGAAATAACACTACGATCAACTCAAGCGTCTACGACACCCGGATTCAGTCCAGCTTACATCATATTAGGTCGGGAACCCCGTATGACCAGCGCTCTTTATGACCAAGTAACGGATGTCTCGGGCAACTAACCCCTAGCCCGACGAGCGCGTCCGACGAATGGAAGATATTTTCAAGCTTGTACATGAGAATCAACTGAACGCTACCCAGAATCAAAAGAAATACGGGCATCGGGAGCATGGTCATGCTCAAGCAACATGTGCTGTCTAATGAAGGGTTCAACGCCAAACTGGCGCCTAAGTATAAATTCTTTCCAGCAATGTCGTTAGACTACACGAAGCCCAGGGCGTGAGCGACGTACCGCAAGCCTGGCTGCCTTGAAGGCCTTCAATAGTGATGACAACGAACCCCCAGAACTCGGTCTTTCTGGCACGCACGAGGCCACTGATTAGAGATCTTTCAAGGGGGACCACTTGTTGGTGGGTGCGCCTGGCCAACGTCTCCCTCCCTCCTAAAGAGGGGCACTTCGCACTGATACTCAGCAGGAATTATCTAAAACATTGTATCTTAGCTTTAATCATAGCACTTTTGGGAACGGGAACATGGCCCTGTCATGCCCGTGTGGGAAAGGGAACATGGCCCTGTCATGCCCGGCCCAACCCAAGGCGGTAGCCCACCGGAAGACCCGGTCCTGCTCTGCCGCGTAGAATTGGCCCCGACCGACATCCCGGTCAAGCGACCTTAGGAGAGCAATGATCGAGAGACTAACAAAAAAACACCCGACGAGGCTCAACTAGCTTCAGATACGAACCGACCGGACCGCGCCGTGATCCTGTCAGTGGTCACACTCTCTCCTTCGGCACAAAACATTGAACCCTCGGAGTCTGCCGGCCCTGTCCGTCTGGAGGATCGAACAGTATCCACTGGTCCGGTGGGGCAAACCTGCCTGGAAGAGACGATCGTCTCGGCCGCAGCCGCGTTTTTTGGTTCGGCTCCAGTACCGGTGTGCCCACCGGATATGGCACTCGATCAATATCGGGAGGACATGGTCACGCACCCACTCCCCCAAACGGAGCCTCTCGTCTGGCCAGTGGAGCCAGTAATTTTTTTTTTTTATATATATAGACGTAGTCGTACAACGCTCAGTACGAACAAGTGGCCCATATGACACCAGGCCCGGGCCTGTTACGAATGACCCTAAGTAAAGTTAATGTTACAACCTCTACCCACTCCGACCTAAGGGCATAGGCGTATTACATATATAAACATAAATTAAACTAAACAAATAGAAAATATTAAATGTAATGAGATAATAGGTTACATGTAAAAAGAAAACAGGATAGGTATAAATAAAGATGATTACAACTAATTACGAGCGAGGAATGACAAGATCGCAGTTTTAATACCCGGAAGCGATGTTTCGGAACCGATAACGTGCCAAAGTCTGTTGTAGTCACTACATAGTATACGAAAAGGTTCATGCAGAGAATAGTTAGTTGTGCAAGTGGGAAGTATAAGCGGTGTGAAATTGCGGGTCCTTCTAGATGGAACAGAAATGTTAATTTGGCTCAACAGCTCGGAAGAGTCAATCTCACCATTTAAAAGTTTGTAAAGAAAAGTTACACCAAGCATTGTTCTACGATTAGTTAAAGAAGGAAGGTTAATTAACTGAAGTCGACTAGAATAAGATGGAAGTTGTACAGTTGGATCCCAGCGCAAATCACGAAGGGCAAAGAGTAAAAACTGTTTTTGTACAGATTCTAATTTGTTTTGATAAAACTCATATTGAGGAGACCAAACACAAGATCCATATTCTAATATGGGGCGGACTAAAGAAGTAAAAAGTATTTTGGTAATATATGGATCCTGGAACTCCTTCGACCAGCGCTTCGTAAAGCCAAGAACACTCTTAGCCCTACTAACAGTAGTCGATATATGCTGATTAAAACTAAGTTTGTGGTCGATTAAGATCCCCAAATCTTTTACAACCAAGGAAGTATTATTAATTTTTTCTAACGGGAAATTATTTAAAAAGTAACTCGTTAATTGGGGAGAACCTCTATAAAAAGACATAACTTTGCACTTAGAACAGTTTAGAGATAACAAGTTAGTCCTACACCACCCCTGAAAAGCATTCAGGTCAGCTTGCAAGGTATGACATGAGAGAGAGTCTACGATGCGATTAGCGATTTTACATCATCGGCATACATAAGAACTCTGGAATTTAAAAGAACGGTGGGGAGATCATTAATAAAAATGGTAAATAATAATGGGCCAAGGTGACTGCCCTGTGGGACTCCCGATTCAACACAAATGATCTTAGAAAGAGAGGACCTAAAAAGAACCCTCTGCCTCCTATTGCTTAGATATTGTAAAATCCAAGCAAGCAGAGCATCCGGAAAGCCAACTAAATTCAGCTTATGTAATAGTAAGGCATGGTTTACCGAATCGAAAGCCTTACTGAAATCCGTATATATAACATCAGTTTGCTTTTGTTTCTTAAAACCTTGGATTACAAAAGATGTAAACTGTAAAAGGTTAGTTGTGGTAGACCTATTCTTGACAAACCCATGCTGGTATGGCGAAAAAATAGATTTACATAAATGCTGTATTTGAGACGTCATAATTTTCTCAAACAGTTTAGGTATCGCTGACAATTTAGAAATTCCTCTGTAATTAGTGACGTCGGATTTATTGCCACATTTGTGAAGAGGTAAAATGAACGAATCCTTCCATATAGTTGGAAACTCGGACAGTGTAACGGACAACTCAAAAAGCTTAAGTTAAGTATTCCAAGAGGAAATGTTCATCTTGCCGTACCCAGGGTCGGACCCTGAAGAAGTGCTCGCCGTACCTTTCCGGGCCCCATCCTCGACTATCGCTCGCCACAGCAAACGGCGCCGCTACTCCGCCAACCCACACTAGCCCTGGACCAACGTCGCGAGGCCCTTTGCGCCGATCTACGGCAATTTATGTGCCGGAGGCTACCCCCACAGCCCCCAATTGAGTCCTCACACCACCGAAATGGCTCGTCGACACCCCCGATAGACGAGTACCCGTCGAAGTCAGAGCTCGGGTGGCTGTACTCCGTCATGAGGGACCCCGTAGGAATCACCGTTTCCTCATGTGGGCGGACGACCGACTGTTCCGCATCGAGGCTAACGTGCACGGGCGAGTCACGGTCCATTTTCGTCTCTGTAATCCAACTAGGGCCCCTGTTCTTTATTATTCTTCATTTGATACGCCCATAGAGGGCACACTAAAATATCACAACATTAAAACTAACTGTAGTTCTTTTGTTTCTGATAGTCAACGACGATCGACGCCTCCCTCTGTTTGTAGCTACCGTCTTTATGTGGCTGCAGCCTCGACTCGTCGCGGAGGGAGCAACCTCCCGGCATTCCGACACTAGGGAGACCATAAGAAAATAGAAAGTGAAAGAGAGAGACGGCGATCGGGACGCGTGCCAAAGCACAAGACGCATGATATGTTTTCACCGTTAGGACATAAGTAGGCAGAGCAAGGGTGGGTTTGAACAGAGAGCTAGAATTAGGAGAAAATCGCTTCGCCAGTGACCACAAGAGTGACAAGTTAAAAAGTGAAACAACCAGCAGCAGTGGAAAAAACATAGAACCATAGAAAATCATCAAGTGGAATACAACGAGTAGCAGGTGAGCCCATTTCCTAAGATCCTTTTGCTTGAGTGCGGTACGGAACCAAAATAATAAAAGATGTTCAGGATTAGTTAGCTATTAATAAAAATCTATACTATTATCATCTAACCCACACAGCATTATTTTTTTATTTGTTACTAAAGTTATGTCTACCCTTTCCCTTCCCTTTTCCTTGATCGCTTAACCTTTTGAGTGGAGCCGAAGGATCAGTGGACTTCGCAGGATGAGTTATTCTCCTGCAGACGAAGTCAGTCGCTGATCTCAAGGCTCAGTCACTCAAGGTGAAGAGGCAACGGATCTTGGCCAAGCGGGCTTCGCTTGGCAGATAAGATCAGTCAATGCTGCTCCACTTGGACTCTCCTCCTAACCCTAGATTAAAAATAATTAATTTTTAATGTCTTTCGTCGATTTTGTTAACTCTTTATGTCGTCTTCGATTCGTCTTTTCCGTTTTACTCTTATGGCTTTTTTTGTTACGATTGATGTTCAAGCGATGGTTTCGCTTGAACCAGTGTTTATTTCAATATATACTATAGCTACAGCTATAATCTTAGGTAAAATAGCTGGATAGTGGCTCAGAGCGACGTTGAATCGTGTGAGAATTTCACAAATATATCACATTGCTCGGTCAGCTTACTGGTCAATAGGGCCTCGTACAATTCACAGAGTTCAGTCATCATTTTGCAAAGCGATAACAAGCAGC
This sequence comes from Drosophila willistoni, assembly GCF_018902025.1. NCBI lineage: Eukaryota > Metazoa > Arthropoda > Insecta > Diptera > Drosophilidae > Drosophila > Drosophila willistoni. The sequence continues at coordinate 21,263 of NW_025814266.1, forward strand.
GTAAGACAAATCCCATAATGTGACTTTGGGCTTTTCAGAATTGCGTGTATTATGAGAATTTCAACTCAATCGACGACGCTTTTTTGGACATATATCCAATGCATCCCAAGATACGAAACGTTTACGTGAATTAAAAGCCATTCATTTTAGCACCCTAAAAATGCTACAAAGATGGAAATGAAGGAATTAATAGCAAGTTTTTGTTTTACAATCACAAATATTTACCTTTTGGTTTTGCACTTTTTTTTTTTTGTTTTGACGGCGGATAAGCCGCGATCTGATTTTTTTTTGATTGAAATCCAAATCGAATCGTGAAAAGTAACAATGAGTTTGCTTGAATAATAATTCTAGGGTTTCTTGATTGGAATATTATTGTTGAAAATCTATCCCGCTTGCTATACTATACTATATTATCAACTACAATCTTTGCAAGACTTTCGCTGCTTTCTTGACTCCGTACAAAATGGTCGCCAAAAAGTATTATAATAATTAGCGGACGTTGTCAATACTATACGAGGTACATTCAACGCACCCTACGAAAACAGGTTAAGGCCTGCTTCGCGCTTGCCAAAGCATATAAAGCACGGCACGAATTGCAAATGAGAAAAAACAGACACACAAATAATATCACTATAGCTAGATATAAACTAAATAAGAGACAATAGATGTTCTATAAAATTACAAGATACCGAGCAGATCACAGGAAATAGACGTTATATTCCCTGTGATCTGCTCGGTATCTTCTATTTAATCAGAGGTTTAATCATTAACGTTCATGCAAGGCGTAGTTAGTACAACAAAGACTAAGGTCTAATGTTATTATAGGATGTCTACTCTGTCTACACGGTATATACAGATTAACCTAAAGCAAATACTCATGCGAGTCGATTTAACCAACAACCCTGGAGCAACAACAAATTCACAACATAAAAGAAATTTAAATACACATGAGTCTGTGACACACCACACATTGGTGATAGCCGATTCCGTAAATTCAAGGACTTATCTAAGACGGAATCGCAAAACAGAAAAGCTCAACATCTAAAAAATAACCTTAAATAATAAACCGTAATAATGATATATAAAAGTTACAAATATGTGGGACTGGGCTGTTGATTGATGAATAAACACATTCCCGGTTATAGTTTATGATTATTTTACTTAATATTAGGATAAGTATTGATTTTTAGATATTAGATTAAAATGAATTAATGTTTAATGTCTTTCTTCGATTTTGTTAACTCTTTTTGTAGTCTTCGATTCGTCTTTTCCGTTTTACTCTTATGGCTCTTTTTGTTACGATTGAAGTTCAAGCGAATTGTGATAAACCAGTATTTACCAGTATGTATTGCTTGAACCAGTATTTATTTCAAAACGTAAGCAATGAACGGATTTATAAAATATATAAACAAGTGTGGGCGGTAGATGAATTAAGCGATGTCTGAGTGTTTAGGAGATTCGTGCTTTATTTGCTTTAGATTAATAGTAGTTTATTTTATTTAATTTCGTAATGTACCTTTTATTATTTACTGTAGTTGTTGTTTATTATAGTTATTATTTATCATAGTTTTCATTAATGTTCTCTCGATATCTGTCTCACACTCCTCAACGCTCAGCAACGACTGACTCACACGTCAACCGCGCTAAACTTCTCTCTCTCTCTCAGAGAGTCAATTAAAATACTGGGATCGAAGAGTAGCAAGAGAGCAAGTGTGACCGACTCTCTTGCTACAACTCGGCCGTCCTGATCGTAAGATCTCCTGATCATGACCTTACATAATTAATGTTACAATAAGGTGAAATATTATAACTACAAATTAGTTGAGGTACATTACATAAAAGTCTATTACAGTTATCATTATATGCATTAGCTTATGCATAACTTTTAGTCACTTTTTCTTTACCTATCCAATGTTTATATTGTGGCTACTCCAAACACCTTGATAAGGGTTAAGCTGAAAGCCTTCCACATCCTTTATTAAAATCGGTCCGTTTTGAGAACCTTGCTATCACATAAGCCCTTTGTGTTTTGGGATTAGCTTTTTGACGCTGCTATAGTTGAATCGAAATTCTTCACCATAATATAATTTCCTGCCTTATATACTGTGGGTGCTACCCTTTTGCTATTATACTGCTGCTCATTGTACTTCTGGCTTTGCTTCTGATGTATTTCCCCATCCTTTATAATTGTATCCAAATTTCTTGGATCATTCACTATTCCTAACTGCTCTAGTCCTTCTCTTAACTTATCACCGACTTTGCCTTTTTGATCTACTCCAAAGAGCATTTTGCTCGGTAATTGCTTAAGGCTCCTATGAAGTGTGTTGTTTAAACAATGTTCAACATTCTCAACTTTCAAATCTCAATATATACCCTTTTCTGGTTCCGATAATTTAGCAAGCATAGGTCCCAGGGTACGATTCACTCTCTCAATTTGGCAATTAGCTTGAGGGGACCCTGTGGCAATCTTAATATGCTTAACGTTATTCTGTATTACAAACATCTCGAACTCTGAAACAACTGGAAAAGGGTCGACTGTAGGCCCTAAAATAGTCTTTAAGAGCTAACACCGCTTTTTAGTATTCGTCGTCTTTGTTGGATATAGTCTGGCGAATTTCGTAAAACCATCAACAATAACAAACAAGTGCTTTTTGCTTCTGCCTGATGCTATAGAATCACAATGATCAATGTGAATTAGTTCAAAGGGTCGATTCCCATTGGGAATACTGTGCAATATTTCTTCCCCTTTTCCAGACTTTGGCGAATACGCAACACACTTTAAGCAATTGCTAATGTGTTTCACAACTTTCTCCTTTATGTCAGGAAACCAATATGCTTTCGAAATGGCATGTACTCTGAGCCTGCGGACTGCATATACTATTGCCAAAGTCTCTAATTCGAAACTGTAGTATTTTGATTCTACATCAGACGTCCGTTTCGAGAAATAAAAAAACAGTGTGCAGTTTTTTGTCTTCTTTCCTTTGCATTAAAATCGCTCCAAAGCTCGCATCACAATGCAGCTCAACTTCGTCCTTGTGGTTATATATTGCCAACATTTTGAGCATCGAAAAACAGTCCAGCTCTTCCTTTCCAAACTCAAACAGCCTATCTTTCTTCAACAGGTCATAGAGTGGTTTTGCAATTAAAGAAAAGTTTATAATAAAACGACGAAAATAAGAAGCCAATCCCAAGAAACTCTTCTCGAAGTTGCCGAGAAGAAGTTGTTTCTTAGAATATGACAATCTTTTAGGTGCACAACTGAATGCCTTCGACCCCTCCAAGTTGAGCTTCATTTCATATTTTACATCAGGCAATTCAGGCCTTTGTGCTATCAAATATGAACTCTTTAACAATTGCTCAAACTTTTTCCGGATTTTAAAATCTAATCTTTCACGTATTTTGCAATCAACTCCAGTGTTGAAACACTCGATATTTAATAATTCAAATCTCTGTTTCACTAACAATCTTGCTATCAATTTCATTCACCATTTCGCTAACTGATTCGCTATCATTCCCCTTAACTGTTTCGCTAACAACTTCATTGTCCTCACCTTCGGGGTTACATTCCTTGGCGACTATTTTATTCTTACAATTTTTCTCCTTACCTATTTCATCAACTATTCTCTCAACATTTACATTTCTAGCTATTGTTGCAAATCTGTATGGCATGTCTGCAATGACAAGGACTCAAACTCCGACCGCTCTCCAAGTTCATTTTAGCCTTCTCTCCTTTTACGTGCAACAACGACTCGACAAGCTGTTCACATATGTTGGCCACGGGTTCTAAAATGCGCGTACATTGGCATGTAACCTCTCATAAGCCCTTCCTTTAAGCTTGGAGACTAGAAGCATGTGCATTTGTACACCTTTCATTCCATGTACACCGCTTATATTTGTCAGCTGCGTGACCCATTTCTTTCCACACGAGTTCCCATTAAATTCCAATAACGATGCCTTTGCTAATTGGAATTTTGAAACTGACGAAAAACCGCTTTCCAACATTTCCTCCGAGCGTTGGTTTACCAACACTGGTTTTGTGCGCCAATTATTTCTGGTTCACGACGCTGGTTTCGCGCGCCACTCAGTTCTGCTGGCATCTCGTTTCCGCTGCCACTGTCTTTCGCGCAACAGTCGTTGTTCGTTGGCACTGAATCGTACAATTGTGGTCGCAGTAAATCGCACAATTTTCCAGCAAGACATCAGTGTTGTTGTCTCCCTCTTTCTTTGTGGTCTCTGACAGTTGACAGTTACTTTCGTCTTCTGTACATTCCTCGACAGTTTCAGTTCCAATAGATATGGATATGGAACAAGCTCCTCGTCGATCCACTGGAACATCGTTTAAGCGCGATACAAACTCGGCCTTTGACCCTGTTGTAGGTAAGTCCAACAGCTCCAGCCACTCCTTTAAAGTGCATTGGCCTTCACATGTGTGATGCCGGATCCGATCGTGTGAGTGTGTATGAACGTCGCTGACTCTCGTGTATGTGTGCGCTCACGATACGAATTGTAGAGATTAGCCCGAAAGTGTGAGTGTGTGACGCTTACGTCACACATTTCCTCCAAGGCAGAAAAATTTCTGGTTCGCTTATGACGTACATATGCGTGAAGAGGCGATTCATAGACATTGGACGCATTCGTATGGGTATACGTATGGAAGGATATGCATGGGTATATCGCCTAGGTTAAACACACACATGAGCAAAAGAAATCCATTGGTTTTTTTGTGCAGAGTGTTGACACACTCGATATTTAATAATTCAAATTCTATTTAGCTAAGAGATTCGACATCAGAAGTTTCTTTTCTTTCTTCACATTTTCTATCAGATTTAATTTTTCATTGACCAACTCAATAACAGCTTCATTCCTACTTTTCGTAACCATTTTGCTTCTATCTCCATTCTCTGTTTCACTAACAATCTTGCTATCAATTTCATTCACCATTTCGCTAACTGTTTCGCTATCATTCCCCTTAACTGTTTCGCTAACAACTTCCTCGGATTAGTTGGTGTTGCATGCACGGCGTAATTCTGCAATGCACTTGAATCTGCGCTTGAATTTGAAGTCCCTCCACAGGAATCCCCTCAATGGTTTTGTCTACTCGCCCCTCTTTGCTGATGGAGATAGCATCTGACAGCCTGGCCTTCTCATCGATGTAACTAACGAAACTCTCATTGGCGCTCCAAATTTGAGACTCGACTAGGCGCCTGGCATCTGCTTGAGAAACAGTTTTCCCGAACGACTCGACAAGCTGCTCACATATGTTGGCCACGGGTTCCATAATGCGCGTATCATTGGCATGTAACCACTCATGAGCCCTTCCTTTAAGCTTGGAGACTAGAAGCATGTGCATTTGTACACCTTCATTCCATGTACACCGCTTATATTTGTCAGCTGCGCGACCCATTTCTTTGCACACGAGTTCCCATTAAGTTCCAATAACGATTCCTTTGCTAAGTGGAATTTTGAAACTGACGAAAAACCGCTTTCCAACATTTCCTCCGAGCGATAGAAGGGACTTGACTGTTTCCTGCTGCTGTGTTTTGCAAAGCGATAACAAGCAGCGAAAGGCAATTCCCATAATGCGACTTTTGGCGTTTCAGAATTGCGTGTATTATGAGAATTTGAACTCAATCGACTTTTTTGGACATACATCCAATGCATCCCACGATACGATACGTTTTCGTGAATTCAAAGCCATTCCTTAATTAACCAGCACAAGTTTTTTAATAAGCACCATAAAATTTCTACAAAGATGGTAAAACTATGATAATAATCAGCGGACTTTGACGATAAATAAATGTACCTCGAGGTACATTCGAGGCACCCTACGAATACATATTAAAGCCTGCTTCGCGCTTGCCAAAGCATATAATGAGAAAAAACAGACACAGAAATAATAGCACTATAGCTAGTTATGAAGAGACGGTCTATTCTGCAGGGGTATAATGAAATAAGTAAGTCGTCTCGCCGATTTGGGTATACCATACACAAGGTGAAACAAATATTTAAAATTTCGAAAACCAAATGTATGTCTATTAAATTGTTTTAACATGCCTCATACAATTTGCTATCTCGCTCATTCTACAAACACACGAGCACTCTAGCGCCGCCACTAGCCAACGGCCAATTCTGCCCTTATTAATCGCGTAGCAAAATACGTTTATACATATGTATATTTTGCATGTTTCTAGTCCGATTTTAGTCAAATTTGGTAGTTTGTTAGAAATAGATAAGATTAATTAGTCTGTCACTTTTGATCGCGATCGTCAAAAAATTGCAAGAGACAATCGGTTTTTCTAAATTATGGAGGCGGAAGTGGGCGTGGCAACGTATTAAAATACATATATTCTGCGCGCATAATAAGCCAGTATACATACTAAATTTTTTGAGTTTAGCTTTGTTAGTTTTCGAGAAAATCAGTTTTGTTTAATTTTCGGGGGCGGAAATGGGCGTGGCAAAATTTTTCAATAGTCAATATCTGCGCGGGTATTAAGGTAGCTTACATACCAAATTTAATGTCGGTAGCTTTCATAGTTTTTAAGAAAGTCTGTATTTTGTAAATTCCGGGGGCGGAAGGGGGCGTGCCAAAAATTTGAAACATACTCGATAACTGTACATACTACACGAGTCTACATACCAAATTATGTGGCTCTAGCTCTTATAGTCTCCGAGATCTGCGTGTTCATACAGACGGACGGACATGGCTAGATCGACTCGGTTGTTGATCCTGATCAAGAATATATATACTTTGTGGGGTCGGAGATGCTTCCTTCTGCCTGTTACGCACATTTTGGCGACTTTAATATACCATTTCACCCTATGGGTGTATGGTATAAAAACAGACACAGAAATAATAGCACTATAGCTAGACTTGAACTAAATAAGAGACGATAGATGTTCTAGAAAAATAGAAGATACCGAGCAGATCACAGGGAATAGACGGTCTATTCTCTGTGCCTTATGCCGCTTATGTAAGGTCATGATCAGGAGATCTTACGATCAGGACGGCCGAGTTGTAGCAAGAGAGTCGGTCACACTTGCTCTCTTGCTACTCTTCAAATTCGAGACTCGACTAGGCGCCTGGCATCTGCTTGAGAAACAGTTTTCCCGAACGACTCGACAAGCTGCTCACATATGTTGGCCACGGGTTCCATAATGCGCGTATCATTGGCATGTAACCACTCATGAGCCCTTCCTTTAAGCTTGGAGACTAGAAGCATGTGCATTTGTACACCTTCATTCCATGTACACCGCTTATATTTGTCAGCTGCGTGACCCATTTCTTTGCACACGAGTTCCCATTAAGTTCCAATAACGATTCCTTTGCTAAGTGGAATTTTGAAACTGACGAAAAACCGCTTTCCAACATTTCCTCCGAGCGAGAGAAGGGACTTGACTGTTTCCTGCTGCTGTGTTTTGCAAAGCGATAACAAGCAGCGAAAGGCAATTCCCATAATGCGACTTTTGGCGTTTCAGAATTGCGTGTATTATGAGAATTTGAACTCAATCGACTTTTTGGACATACATCCAATGCATCCCACGATACGATACGTTTTCGTGAATTCAAAGCCATTCCTTAATTAACCAGCACAAGTTTTTTAATAAGCACCATAAAATTTCTACAAAGATGGTAAAACTATGATAATAATCAGCGGACTTTGACGATAAATAAATGTACCTCGAGGTACATTCGAGGCACCCTACGAATACATATTAAAGCCTGCTTCGCGCTTGCCAAAGCATATAATGAGAAAAAACAGACACAGAAATAATAGCACTATAGCTAGTTATGAAGAGACGGTCTATTCTGCAGGGGTATAATGAAATAAGTAAGTCGTCTCGCCGATTTGGGTATACCATACACCAGGTGAAACAAATATTTAAAATTTCGAAAACCAAATGTATGTCTATTAAATTGTTTTAACATGCCTCATACAATTTGCTATCTCGCTCATTCTACAAACACACGAGCACTCTAGCGCCGCCACTAGCCAACGGCCAATTCTGCCCTTATTAATCGCGTAGCAAAATACGTTTATACATATGTATATTTTGCATGTTTCTAGTCCGATTTTAGTCAAATTTGGTAGTTTGTTAGAAATAGATAAGATTAATTAGTCTGTCACTTTTGATCGCGATCGTCAAAAAATTGCAAGAGACAATCGGTTTTTCTAAATTATGGAGGCGGAAGTGGGCGTGGCAACGTATTAAAATACATATATTCTGCGCGCATAATAAGTGTTCAATGAAAGACGTTAGTGTTTCTTGAAGTTATTAAATGTTTATTTATTTATATATATATCTAGGCACTAGCACATAAACCAGTGACTAAAGGTTGTCGCAACCAACACATAAATTGGGTGGACCTCGGAGTGAGATTACAAAGGTAGAGATGGGGGCCAAAGACACAGCGATGCACACCCGATGTAGCTACAATTGGTATCTGATCTTACTAAGAATAATGCATTTCTTTTATAGTACAAAATAGCGAGCTCACCAGTGCATAGTGTTAGGTCAGCAAAGTACGTTTTTATTGATTAACTAGGTCTTTATTGTTTACTGCTGACCATATCAGATCTACTTATGACTGATGAGCCATCGATATCTATAATCGGGTTACATACTTAACATTGACATACATTTCCATTCGTTCTATATTATAATTGGCTTAATGTTAGCTTATTTTATATAATCTAAACACCAACATACTCCCGGCCGTTGAACACCTGTTCAACGTTATCCAACGTTGACCGCAAAATTGCTGGGGGCTGGGCTTACTGCAGCAGGAGTCGGTATGGGATTGACGATCCTCACGGTTGTCTGCTCTGGACCATTGTGTCTTGGGGGTTGTGAGCATCTTTTTATTCCATATACCATCACAAGAACCAATGGTATTGTTAGCGCTACGTAGGAGACTATAACATGGTGAGCCGGCTGGCTGGGGTCTTCTGGCAATTTCCAGTTTTGCTTAGTTTCCAGTTTTGCTTGAATGTTGCTTAGTTCGTCGTAGCTTAGCTGCATCTTGTGAATTGTGTTGTTGTTGGCGCTACTTTTGTTGGGCCAATGCTGAAGTTGCCAAATCGGACATATGACAATTTCATTGTGTCTGTCGTAGTTATACGGTGACCTGTTATTCGTATAGCAGAACTCCTAGCTGTACACGTCGGGTCTAGAGTTAACAATCCAGTCTTCTTAATAGTGACACCTTGTATATTATCGTCACAGGTCACTGCGAGATCAATTGGTCTAGTGGTGGCAAACATCCACTGATTTTTGTGATACATGTCGTACCACACGAATGATCTGTTTGTGTGTTGTATTTGGCAAGTTGATGATTTTGTGTTTTTGAATAGCTGGAACTCACAGTTGCTATTAGCCGAAAACGTCGTTTGTTTATCAAAACAAATATATTGCTCGTTGTTGAGCTGATGGCATTGTTCCAAATCGGCTCTTGAGAGCCCAATGTATTGATTCTGTTCCTTGTTGACAGCAATGATGGGAATTTTAATGTTCATGATTACAATCCCATGAGTTCCAATTGCTGGAATGGGTACCAGGTTATACAGTTGCACTGCCTGCGTTGACACTAATGGAAATGTGACCTTAAATATCACATGATTGTTTGCGATTGTGCCTTGTGCCTTCATTAAGCCATATAATTGCAAGACGTCGTTATCTGGAACTGGCAAATCCAAACCAAACGGAAGATGTCTCTTCAGTTGGTTCAGATGTTCCCGAAGCTGGCCTGGTGATAGTAGTAACGGGCTTATTTTGCTATGATGGGCATCTGTAAATACTCGGGAAATTTCGGTTTGAATTCGTTGCAAATTCCCTGCAATAACTGTCATCTGAGTAGTTAGCGTGATATACCATTGCAATGCCTTTACTGCATTGTCCTGGACCTTGGTCATGTCGTTCATTTGTTGTTCCATTAGTTTCATCTGATTTTCAATTGTGGCTTCATCTCGCTTAATGATATTTATCGTTGAATCAATTACAGATGTCTGATTTTGCAGCAAGTTCAATAAGTAATCTTCATTTGATTTAACCTTTCGTATGGTGCCTGACATCTCTGTTGCATACTTTGAGTCCAGCACACCAAATAAGCCGTTCGCAATGTTCCCAATTATATCTAAGGGCGATCGTCGTTGGCGTTCTATGTGAAGGAGATCATTTCCTGTCCGTAGCTCTGAGTTGACATGCTCGAAGTGCCTCTGCATTGCGGTGCATGCCTCTGGAACCTTCATTAACACGCATATTTCTCCAACCTTTACTACTCCGTCTGAAAATGTCTTCAGGTCGGCCCAATATGGTTCGAGATCGTAGAATGCCACAATAGTCCAGTCAGACGTTGCCATCCTTCCTGTGCCAATACTTTCATAGTATATGCCTGGTTTGGGGTTGAATCGAGTTATATTAGTTCTTTGAGCAAATGCTATAGGCAATAATAACAGCATTAGGCAGATCGTCATTGCCAACGGTGGCAGACCGATCGATAAGCGTCTTTTTGTTTTTGGTTCTGCGTTGTCCTCGATACCAGGGTCTTTTTGGGAATTCGATTCTGTGTCATCTGCCTCGATTTTACGTTTTGTCGCCGTCTCTCTAAGCAAGGGGGCCAATTTATGGATAGCCCGCTTGTAGGTGCCTCTGGCTGTTTTAACGTCTACCACGCGGACGTATCCATCCAGGCCTGGATATAGTTTAACAATTCGTCCAATTGGCCACTGCAAAATTGGCACATTATCCTCCTTTAGAATTACCATCATGCCTTCTTTGACATTGTTATATGGTTTTTTCCACTTGGATGTACCCTGCAGTTCTTGTAGGTACTCTTGAGACCATTGTGTCCAGAATGTATGCTTAAGCCGTTGCACTAATTCCCATTGCTCTGGAATCGATCGCTGTGTTATTGGCTCTGCATCTGGTTGGGCTACTAATGGTTCTCCGATCAATAGGTGGCCTGGGGTTAGAGCTGTTAAGTCGTTGGGATCGTCTGAGTTTGGCGTTAACGGACGAGAGTTCAGCACTGCTTCAACATTGACAATGATGGTAGACAGTTGTTCGAACGTTAAGTTTGCTGTCGATACGTTTTTCAACAGTAAATGCTTAGCGGACTTTACCGCAGCTTCCCATAATCCTCCGAAATGTGGAGACCGTGGTGGTATGAACTTAAATTGCACTCCTTTTTGATTGCAAAATTCCTTGATACTACCTGCTGCCGTTTCTGAGTGTATTGTATCGGTCAGTTCCTTAAGTTGGTTGTTTGCTCCAACAAAGTTTGTTGCATTATCGCAGTATAATGTCTGGCATCTTCCTCTGCGCCCAATAAAGCGCTGAAGCGCGCCCACAAATGAGGAGGTGGACAGGTCTCCGACCAACTCCAAGTGTACTGCCTTGGTTGCAAAGCATACAAATACTGCAATGTAGGCTTTGTCGGGACGTTTTCCTCGAACCTTATGGTGGATCCAGAATGGTCCACAATAGTCTACTCCGGCATTGAGAAAGGGTCTATTCTGAGATACCCGATGCTCAGGTAAGTCACCCATGACTTGTTTAAAGAACTGCGGCCGGTACTTGGTGCATACTACGCAGCCCTGGATCACATTCCGGACCATCGGTTTCACCTTAATGATGTGGTACTGTTGCCGAGCTATTCCGCGTAGTGCCTCATGTCCACAATGAAGATTTTCTTCATGAAATTTCCGTAGCATCATTTTTACCACCGGATCATTATACGGCAAGAGATATGGATTCCTTGTTTCCGTTGATACTGGTGCTTGTTGTAGCCTAGTTGCTACTCGTATGATTGAATCTTCATCCAGTATTAGTGGCAACGTTGCCACCGTGCTTTTGCGATCTAGCGGTTGATCAGGTCGTTTCTTTAAGTGCCGTAATTCATATGCAAATCCTGTTTCTTGAATTTGCTTAATGATCACTCTCCGTGCTTGGTCCAACTCTTCCAACTCTAACTGAGCCGTTAGTTTCCTGTTCTGCTTGTGACAAAACCGTAGCACATACGCCACTATTCGCTGTAGCCGGTAAAACGAATTTCTGTGATTTACCGTATATATCCATTTACTCTTGTTGTTTGCCGTGGCAGTCACCATGCTGAATACCTTGGTTTTCTTCTCAGCGGTATCCATCGTGTGCTCTGTAGGCTTAAATGGTGCTGGCCAGCCACGTTGTGGTCCATGCAGAAATAGTGGTCCATACAACCATAATGTATGTGTGCTAAGCTGAGCTGCTGATATGCCTCGAGACAGAACATCAGCTGCGTTGAGCGCTGATGACACATGCCGCCATTGCCTTGGATGTGATACTGCGTGTATTTTTGTCAACCGATTAGCCACAAACGTGTGGAAATGTGATGCCCGTGAATTAATCCACGAGAGTACTACTGTTGAATCTGACCAGAGGAATGATTCCACACTCTCTGATCCGAATTGAAGATCCTGTCGAACTCTATCCGTGAGTTCAGCTCCAAGTACAGCTGCACATAGTTCCAGCCGGGGCAGTGTCTGTTTTTCCAGGGGAGCCACTCTCGACTTGGCGCACAACAATCTGACCGAAATTTGGCCATTTTTATAGGTTGATCGGACATAAACTGCCGCACCATACGCCTTTTCTGATGCATCAACAAATGTATGCAATTCCTTTGTAGTGGGGACCTTGCCATCAAAAATATGCCTTGGAATTTTCATGTGGTTTAGTGCCTGTACATCCTCTCGATAAGCTTCCCATTGCTTCTCCAAATACGGCGGTAGGTCACCATCCATCTCAATTCGTTCGGTAGCAACATGTTGAAGAAACATTTTCGCTCTTACCACTACCGGTGCGAACAGTCCAAGAGGATCAAAGATTTGACCGACTTCGGATAGCACCACTCGTCTGGTTATTCCTTTTGTATGTCTTTGAGCCTTTCCACATAATTGGTCTTCTTTGGGTGCCCATATGATTCCCAATGTTTTGACACTTGTTTGTTCCAGTGTGTCACCGAGATTGATGTCGGCAATCGTATCTTCCTTTGGAATTTCCTTTAGAAGTTGACTGCTATTTGAACACCATTTTCGTAAGTTGAAACCCTTAGGTTTCAAGATTTCTAGAAGCTCTTGTCTTATTTGCAGGGCTTCTGGTAAACTGTCTGCTCCTGTGAGACAATCATCAACATAAAAGTTATTTTTTAATGCTGATGCTCCAGACGACAATTTTTCAATGTTTTTCAGTGCCAAATATTCCAGACACTTCGTCGCTAAATATGGGGCTGACGTGGTTCCATAAGTCACCGTTTTTAAACGATAAAACTTTAGTTCTTGACTTGGATCCTCTCTCCACACAATCATCTGATTGAATTGATCGGCAGGGTTTATCCAAACTTGACGATACATTTTTTCAATATCTGCCGTAAACACATATTTGTGGGTCCTGAACCGCAGAAGAATTGAGAAGAGTTGACTCTGTACAACTGGTCCAGGATATAAAATGTCGTTCAGTGATTTTCCTGATGACGTTTTGCATGATGCATCAAATACCACTCTAAGCTTGGTGGTGGTACTTTCTGGTTTTAGTACACAATGATGCGGTATAAAGTAATGGTTCTTGGGAATTTGTTCTACCATTACTTGCTTCATATGTCCAAGCTGTTCATATTCTGACATAAATTTTACATACTCCTTTTTTATGTCAGGGTTCATTCGCCTCTCTAATGACATGAATCTTCTTATGGCTACTTCCCGAGATTCTCCAAGAGATGACGCCTCTTCAGCAAATGGAAGCTTTATAATTAGTCGATTGTCCGCCGCCGTGTGTAGGTTATCGAGGAAGAATTTTTCACAATACTCTTCCTCCGGACTCCTGTACCTTTTTATTGGCTCTAGTGTGTCTAGCTGCCAGAATCTTTCCAGTGATTCCTCTGGATTCGTCATGCCTACCATACATGTGATTGAAGCTGACGTTGACATATTAATTCTGGATATCCAAACTCTGAGTTTTGTAATGTTGGACGGTTTCGATTGCCCCGTCTCCTTTCTGGTAGCAGTATAGCATAGTGATCATCAGCTCCCAACAGCATATCAATTTTTCCGGGTTTATCAAATGTTGGGTCCGCTAATTGAATGTTGTCTGGTAATGTGACTTTCTGCGTTATTTGTTCTGTGGGTTGGTCACCTATTATGTGTGGCAATACAAATGCCTCAACTAGCATTGCGAACTTGTTGTATCTTGACCTTACAACCAAGCTTACTCGCGCCTTGCTTATCTGTGGTTGACCACCCACTCCATTTATATGCACATGAGTCTCGCTAATTTTTAACGATAACTTCTTTACCAGTCTCTCTGAGACGAGATTTACTTGAGAGCCGCTATCCAGGAGTGCTCGAAATTCTCCTTTCCTTTCATTGATCCCTTTTACCACTACCTTGGCCGTTGCCAACAGGGTGTATTTTCTGCCAATTCCATACGCAGAAGCTGCAGAAGCAGATGTAGCAATTTGGTTGCCTGTTTCTAAATGCAACATTGTGTTATGTTTTTTATCGCATTTAAAGCATCCCCTCCAAGAGCAATTTTTTGCCATATGGTCCGGCTTGAAGCAATTGACACACAATTTGTGTCTCTGCACCCAATTAAGCCGCTCTGCTGCGGATTTGATTTTGAACTTTTCACATTGGAAGAGTTTGTGCTTTGCTCTTTCGCAGAAAGCACACAGGGTACTGTTTGTCCCAGATGCTGTTGCGCATGTCTTCCTTGGACTTGGTTTTTCAATGCTGCGATTTTCGTTTCTTGGTTTCCCAATCGCCTCTAATGTTAGGAAGCGCTGTTCCAAGAAGGATAGGAAGTCCTTTACTTCCTGCAGATCCCTTGTGTTGGAAAGAGATTGCTCATATAGTGCGTGGTTGAATCTATCCAATTTTCTTGTCATATGAAACATTATGACAGCATCTGACGATTCCAAATTGACGCCTACATTTTTTAAGGCTTGTAATGATTCAAAAATGTTATCATGCAAATTCTTTATAGAAGCTGCGTCATTTCCCACATTTGGGTGATCAAACAGCTTTGCCAGTATGCCTGTTACTAGAACTCGTTTGTTATTAAAACGTTCCTGCAACACTGACCAAGCAGTGTTGTAATTGGCTTCTGTTAATTCCAGGTGCCGTATCAATCTCTCTGCTTCTCCAGAAAGGTTTGATTTTAAGTACCACATTTTCTCTATCGTGGATGCATTTGACTCATGAACCACCTTTTTATAGATGTCATGAAATTGTTGCCATTTCAGATAATCCCCATCAAATTTTGGAATGGGAATTTTGGGTAGTTGCAATGATTGTATCGATTGCAATACAGGTGGTGATTGTATCACTACATTTTCTGCTGGTGCCACACAGAATTTCAGCATTGTATTTTCTGCGGCCACAAACGTAGCTATATTGTATCCGGCTTCGGCTGGATTTTCAGCTAGCCGATGAATCTCATAATGGATTTCTTCAATTTGCATTCATAATTTGTCGACTACCGATTTGTAAGTCATTTTATCTTCAGGCACAATTTGTCTTAATGTCCTGGACAATGACTCCAGCAGAGCACTTTGCTTACGAACCAGTGGTTTGATCATGACTCGCTCTTCCTCTCGTTGGCGAGCTTGCCTCTCTAGCTTTATTTTTGCCAAATGGTCCTTCCAATCTTCCACTATATTAGATACAACCGTCTTCATTTTGCTGAAATAGTCCGTAACAAAGTAGTCATCTTCAGTTGGCACGTTATTTAATTTGTCCATCAACTCCTGATGACTTTTCTCGAAGTTCTCCCACATGTATTCCAGGAGCTCAAGTTTCTCCTCGAAATAAGATGGCTTCGTTTTCCTGGCGAAAGAATCTTTTTGGTATTCCGAATAAAGGCCTGGATTGCCTCTCCTCGTTCTGTCTGTTGTTTATAAAACTCCTCCATGTTCTTTTATATTCTTATGTAATTGCTTATCTGTACTAGTACTTGACCCGATGGGAGTTTATTTATTTTGTCAAAGACAGGGAACGCTCCGACTCGTTCCTAAAATTGGTCAAGTGTAGCACAAATAAGAATAAGAAATAAATCGAAGTTGCCTTTTGATTAGTGTTTTAACAATAGTTTTATTTTTATTTCCAATATACCTATTCTTTTAAATTGATAACTGCCACGACAGTGAAACCAATTTTTTGAGTTTCTTTTCTTTGTTTAAAAAATTGCTGATCAATGCCAAAATCTATACTCGTGCGTACTACCTGGGTTACTGACCGAGTTAACTAGGTCAGATATTGCTGACGCCAGGGAATGCAACAGAGTTGAGTTGATCAAACTTTATTTTTATATAAAAATAACTTTTTATGATTTGGTCGCCTCGTTGACACAAATCGTTGTTAAATGTTTTTGTAAAGTGATCGCCTAGTTGATCAACTTTTATTCAATGGGTATGCACTGCTACCCCGTTGCGGAAAACCAACTTAAACTTAAATCTTTTTTATTCGCCAAGGTGGCTACGCAATTATTGCCAAGTTAATCAATTGCGATGTTTTTAGTCGGGACCCCAGATTGATGTGAGATGTTCATCAATTTGTGCCCTCGCTTAGGATTGTCGTGTCCAAAGCGTGCAAAGAAAGTAGTCGCCTAGTTGACCAGTTTCCTTTTTGTTGAGAGATTGGTCGCCTGAGTTGACCAAATGTTCTCGCTTGATGACGGTTTCACCAAGTCTGTTATTTTTTTTAACTTGGAGCCGCCAATGTCGGGGTCACCAAAATGTTCAATGAAAGACGTTAGTGTTTCTTGAAGTTATTAAATGTTTATTTATTTATATATATATCTAGGCACTAGCACATAAACCAGTGACTAAAGGTTGTCGCAACCAACACATAAATTGGGTGGACCTCGGAGTGAGATTACAAAGGTAGAGATGGGGGCCAAAGACACAGCGATGCACACCCGATGTAGCTACAATTGGTATCTGATCTTACTAAGAATAATGCATTTCTTTTATAGTACAAAATAGCGAGCTCACCAGTGCATAGTGTTAGGTCAGCAAAGAACGTTTTTATTGATTAACTAGGTCTTTATTGTTTACTGCTGACCATATCAGATCTACTTATGACTGATGAGCCATCGATATCTATAATCGGGTTACATACTTAACATTGACATACATTTCCATTCGTTCTATATTATAATTGGCTTAATGTTAGCTTATTTTATATAATCTAAACACCAACAATAAGCCAGTATACATACTAAATTTTTTGAGTTTAGCTTGTTAGTTTTCGAGAAAATCAGTTTTGTTTAATTTTCGGGGGCAGAAATGGGCGTGGCAAAATTTTTCAATAGTCAATATCTGCGCGGGTATTAAGGTAGCTTACATACCAAATTTAATGTCGGTAGCTTTCATAGTTTTTAAGAAAGTCTGTATTTTGTAAATTCCGGGGGCGGAAGGGGGCGTGCCAAAAATTTGAAACAAACTCGATAACTGTACATACTACACGAGTCTACATACCAAATTATGTGGCTCTAGCTCTTATAGTCTCCGAGATCTGCGTGTTCATACAGACGGACGGACATGGCTAGATCGACTCGGTTGTTGATCCTGATCAAGAATATATATACTTTGTGGGGTCGGAGATGCTTCCTTCTGCCTGTTACGCACATTTTGGCGACTTTAATATACCATTTCACCCTATGGGTGTATGGTATAAAAACAGACACAGAAATAATAGCACTATAGCTAGACTTGAACTAAATAAGAGACGATAGATGTTCTAGAAAAATAGAAGATACCGAGCAGATCACAGGGAATAGACGGTCTATTCTCTGTGCCTTATGCCGCTTATGTAAGGTCATGATCAGGAGATCTTACGATCAGGACGGCCGAGTTGTAGCAAGAGAGTCGGTCACACTTGCTCTCTTGCTACTCTTCAAATTCGAGACTCGACTAGGCGCCTGGCATCTGCTTGAGAAACAGTTTTCCCGAACGACTCGACAAGCTGCTCACATATGTTGGCCACGGGTTCCATAATGCGCGTATCATTGGCATGTAACCACTCATGAGCCCTTCCTTTAAGCTTGGAGACTAGAAGCATGTGCATTTGTACACCTTCATTCCATGTACACCGCTTATATTTGTCAGCTGCGTGACCCATTTCTTTGCACACGAGTTCCCATTAAGTTCCAATAACGATTCCTTTGCTAAGTGGAATTTTGAAACTGACGAAAAACCGCTTTCCAACATTTCCTCCGAGCGAGAGAAGGGACTTGACTGTTTCCTGCTGCTGTGTTTTGCAAAGCGATAACAAGCAGCGAAAGGCAATTCCCATAATGCGACTTTTGGCGTTTCAGAATTGCGTGTATTATGAGAATTTGAACTCAATCGACTTTTTTGGACATACATCCAATGCATCCCACGATACGATACGTTTTCGTGAATTCAAAGCCATTCCTTAATTAACCAGCACAAGTTTTTTAATAAGCACCATAAAATTTCTACAAAGATGGTAAAACTATGATAATAATCAGCGGACTTTGACGATAAATAAATGTACCTCGAGGTACATTCGAGGCACCCTACGAATACATATTAAAGCCTGCTTCGCGCTTGCCAAAGCATATAATGAGAAAAAACAGACACAGAAATAATAGCACTATAGCTAGTTATGAAGAGACGGTCTATTCTGCAGGGGTATAATGAAATAAGTAAGTCGTCTCGCCGATTTGGGTATACCATACACCAGGTGAAACAAATATTTAAAATTTCGAAAACCAAATGTATGTCTATTAAATTGTTTTAACATGCCTCATACAATTTGCTATCTCGCTCACTCTACAAACACACGAGCACTCTAGCGCCGCCACTAGCCAACGGCCAATTCTGCCCTTATTAATCGCGTAGCAAAATACGTTTATACATATGTATATTTTGCATGTTTCTAGTCCGATTTTAGTCAAATTTGGTAGTTTGTTAGAAATAGATAAGATTAATTAGTCTGCCACTTTTGATCGCGATCGTCAAAAAATTGCAAGAGACAATCGGTTTTTCTAAATTATGGAGGCGGAAGTGGGCGTGGCAACGTATTAAAATACATATATTCTGCGCGCATAATAAGCCAGTATACATACTAAATTTTTTGAGTTTAGCTTTGTTAGTTTTCGAGAAAATCAGTTTTGTTTAATTTTCGGGGGCGGAAATGGGCGTGGCAAAATTTTTCAATAGTCAATATCTGCGCGGGTATTAAGGTAGCTTACATACCAAATTTAATGTCGGTAGCTTTCATAGTTTTTAAGAAAGTCTGTATTTTGTAAATTCCGGGGGCGGAAGGGGGCGTGCCAAAAATTTGAAACAAACTCGATAACTGTACATACTACACGAGTCTACATACGAAATTATGTGGCTCTAGCTCTTATAGTCTCCGAGATCTGCGTGTTCATACAGACGGACGGACATGGCTAGATCGACTCGGTTGTTGATCCTGATCAAGAATATATATACTTTGTGGGGTCGGAGATGCTTCCTTCTGCCTGTTACGCACATTTTGGCGACTTTAATATACCATTTCACCCTATGGGTGTATGGTATAAAAACAGACACAGAAATAATAGCACTATAGCTAGACTTGAACTAAATAAGAGACGATAGATGTTCTAGAAAAATAGAAGATACCGAGCAGATCACAGGGAATAGACGGTCTATTCTCTGTGCCTTATGCCGCTTATGTAAGGTTATGATCAGGAGATCTTACGATCAGGACGGCCGAGTTGTAGCAAGAGAGTCGGTCACACTTGCTCTCTTGCTACTCTTCAAATTCGAGACTCGACTAGGCGCCTGGCATCTGCTTGAGAAACTGTTTTCCCGAACGACTAGACAAGCTGCTCACATATGTTGGCCACGGGTTCCATAATGCGCGTATCATTGGCATGTAACCACTCATGAGCCCTTCCTTTAAGCTTGGAGACTAGAAGCATGTGCATTTGTACACCTTCATTCCATGTACACCGCTTATATTTGTCAGCTGCGTGACCCATTTCTTTGCACACGAGTTCCCATTAAGTTCCAATAACGATTCCTTTGCTAAGTGGAATTTTGAAACTGACGAAAAACCGCTTTCCAACATTTCCTCCGAGCGAGAGAAGGGACTTGACTGTTTCCTGCTGCTGTGTTTTGCAAAGCGATAACAAGCAGCGAAAGGCAATTCCCATAATGCGACTTTTGGCGTTTCAGAATTGCGTGTATTATGAGAATTTGAACTCAATCGACTTTTTTGGACATACATCCAATGCAGCCCACGATACGATACGTGTTCGTGAATTCAAAGCCATTCCTTAATTAACCAGCACAAGTTTTTTAATAAGCACCATAAAATTTCTACAAAGATGGTAAAACTATGATAATAATCAGCGGACTTTGACGATAAATAAATGTACCTCGAGGTACATTCGAGGCACCCTACGAATACATATTAAAGAGAAAAAACAGACACAGAAATAATAGCACTATAGCTAGTTATGAAGAGACGGTCTATTCTGCAGGGGTATAATGAAATAAGTAAGTCGTCTCGCCGATTTGGGTATACCATACACCAGGTGAAACAAATATTTAAAATTTCGAAAACCAAATGTATGTCTATTAAATTGTTTTAACATGCCTCATACAATTTGCTATCTCGCTCACTCTACAAACACACGAGCACTCTAGCGCCGCCACTAGCCAACGGCCAATTCTGCCCTTATTAATCGCGTAGCAAAATACGTTTATACATATGTATATTTTGCATGTTTCTAGTCCGATTTTAGTCAAATTTGGTAGTTTGTTAGAAATAGATAAGATTAATTAGTCTGCCACTTTTGATCGCGATCGTCAAAAAATTGCAAGAGACAATCGGTTTTTCTAAATTATGGAGGCGGAAGTGGGCGTGGCAACGTATTCAAATACATATATTCTGCGCGCATAATAAGCCAGTATACATACTAAATTTTTTGAGTTTAGCTTTGTTAGTTTTCGAGAAAATCAGTTTTGTTTAATTTTCGGGGGCGGAAATGGGCGTGTCAAAATTTTTCAATAGTCAATATCTGCGCGGGTATTAAGGTAGCTTACATACCAAATTTAATGTCGGTAGCTTTCATAGTTTTTAAGAAAGTCTGTATTTTGTAAATTCCGGGGGCGGAAGGGGGCGTGCCAAAAATTTGAAACAAACTCGATAACTGTACATACTACTCGAGTCTACATACCAAATTATGTGGCTCTAGCTCTTATAGTCTCCGAGATCTGCGTGTTCATACAGACGGACGGACATGGCTAGATCGACTCGGTTGTTGATCCTGATCAAGAATATATATACTTTGTGGGGTCGGAGATGCTTCCTTCTGCCTGTTACGCACATTTTGGCGACTTTAATATACCATTTCACCCTATGGGTGTATGGTATAAAAACAGACACAGAAATAATAGCACTATAGCTAGACTTGAACTAAATAAGAGACGATAGATGTTCTAGAAAAATAGAAGATACCGAGCAGATCACAGAGAATAGACGGTCTATTCTCTGTCATCGGCTCGGTATAGACGGTATATTCCCTGTGATCTGCTCGGTATCTTATATTTAATCAGAGCAAATGACGCTTAAATTTCACTTAGACTAAGAAGACTAAGACAAAGACTAAGGGCTAAAGTTATAACATATATATATATATGTCGGAGCCTAGCCTGTTTTATTTAAATCACTCGTTGTCTTTTACTGTATTTTTGTACTTTGCACTACTTTCACTTTCTTTTACTTGTATTCTGAACTGTACGGCTAGTTCCCGGGGAGGTTGTACACACACTGAGCTCTCTAGCCCGAGGCTCCCCTTTAGGACCTGACCTGAAGACAGCTCTCAACATTAGTTGCTAAGGTTGCTTAGATGCTCAACCAGGGTTACAACTGACACACTTGTCAATTAATTGGAACTAACTAGTAGGCTTTGACTTAACCAACACTATCCGACATATATAACAAATATGATAAATAACTATGGTTTTGCTTAAACTAGTATTTATTTCAAAACGTAAGCAATGATCGGATTTATAAAATATATAAACAAGCAATAAGCCAACATAACGCTACAGCTATAATCTTAGGTAAAATAGCTGGATGGTGGCGCAGCGCGACGTTGAATGTGATCGTGTGTGAATTTGATAAAGATATCATTGATTTGGTCTAGCAGTGGACTGTACCTTGAAATTAAGTTGGATAACTTCACTTTGTATTTCTTCGCTACTGAATCAGTTGAGTGCCAATTTATTACTAAACCAAACGAGAAAAAGCGCTGTTGCAGCAGCGCACAAATATATGTGTGTGTACCATGCTTATGTATGTGTCGATTCTTACAACTACATCTGACTTATCGATAAACGCAATCCGTTCCTGAACATCCCGGCCCGCCCTGAAACACAGTTTCTGAACGGGGCAATACCGCAACCTTGGTGATTGGCCGAGTTAATTCTCCCGAAGAGGTCTTGAGTCTAACCGCTCGAACCAATTGATCCTTGCCTGGGTAGGCTTCGAGAACCAGCGCCAGATGCCAGTGAGCTGGTGGGGTGTTCGATTCCTTTACAAGCACCACATCTCCCACTGCGATATTTGGTGTTGTAGTGGTCCACTTTGGACGCTGTTGCAATGTGGTAAGATACTCCTGATGCCATTGCTTCCAGAAACCTTGCATCATAGATTGGATACTTTGCCAGTACCCAAGTCGGCCCACGGGGATGTGGCCTAAGTCTGCCTCTGGTATGGTTGTGAGAGGCCTGCCGATCAAGAAATGTGCTGGCGACAAATAATTGATATCTGTGTCCGAGTTGTAGCACAAGGGTCGTGAGTTGACCACCGCACTGACTTGTGCAAGTAGAGTTCGCATCTGCTCGTAGGTGAGAGTAGATTTCCCAATGACTCGGCGAATATGCAGCTTTACGCATCTGACTGCAGATTCCCATTTTCCTCCCCAATGAGGAGCATGTGGTGGAATGAATACCCATTGAATGCCATCATTCGCCAGAGCATTCCTAACCTTTTCGATGTGTGGTTGAGATGCCAGCAGCTTCTGCATTTCATCAAGAGAGCGTTTAGCTCCAATGAAATTCGTTCCGTTGTCGCTATAGATTTTGTTGCACTTGCCACGCAAAGAGACGAAACGTCTTAGCGCGGCCAAGAATGAGTCGGTGCTCAAGTCCGTTACAAGTTCCAGATGGATTGCCGATGTGACCAGACAAACAAATAGGCATATGTAGCCCTTACCAATGCGCGGTTTGCGCCCATCCACTGTTTACAAATGGAAGTCCTGAGTGACACGAATGCTGGGTAGATCAGCCATCCTTTGTTGTGATGTATGATGCCGCTGTCGAAAACAAGCCAAACAGTCGTGTGTGACTTTCCTTATCAAGTTCCTTGCGCCAAATATCCAGAATGTTTGACGTACCATAACAAAGAGTGATGAGACGCCAGGGTGCAGGTTGACCCTGTGTTCGTATTCAAGTATCAGCTTGGTGATGCGATGAGATTTCGGTAGCAAAACTGGATGTTTCGCCTCTGTGGACAATTGCGAGTGGTGCAAGCGTCCTCCAACCCTGAGTAGTCCGTCCTTGTCGATCATTGGCGAGAGTTTAGCCAGCTGAGATCGACTTCGCAATGGTTTATTTGCGAGTAGCAATTGATAGTCATCCTGAAAGCAGGTTTGCGCGTGGCGCAAGCATACAATGCGTGCCGCGGTTATTTCCTCAAACGTAAGACAGTTTGAGCCCTTGTCCCCAAATGGACCCTTCGTGCACTAGCCAACCGTGTGAACGAGCGTCAACCATGAAGATACTCGTTGAACAAGATGATCAAGTGGATGATCAGGAGCTGCCTCTACTAATGCAGTCAGACAATTGCTTTTGACTTCCTTTTCTATTTTCTTTTCTGAAATATTCAAACAGACTTGTGAGTTGTTTAACCTTACCAGAAACTGATCCGCGTCTCGTATCCATGACGGGCCATTCCACCATAACTGAAAGTCCTTTAGGTCTGCAGCCATGAGACCTCTGGATGCGCAATCAGCTGGATTTGATTTGGAGTCCACATGACGCCAATAATGCCTTGGAATGGTGTCCAGAATTTCCGAAGTTCGGTTCCCAACAAATGTCTTTAGTCGAGAGGGTGCGTATGATAGCCAATAGAGAACGATTGTGGAATGGCACCATGCAAAGACCGTGACCTTTTGATGTCGAAGTGCCGCCTTTATCGAACGTATGAGTTGACTTAGGAGAAGTGCCGCGCAAAGCTCTAGGCGGGGCAGAGATTGCTGCTTTAGCGGAGCCACCCTAGACTTCGCAGCCATAATCGATGAGAAATCGAGCCATCCTTGTTGATTACTCTGCTGTACACTACAGCAGCGTATGCCTTCGTAGATGCATCGGAGAATCCATGCAATTCAATGTTGTCGATGTCGTTGACAACCAACCGGGGTATTTGAATGTGTTGTAGCATATCCAAATCTGCTCGCCATTTGAGCCAAGTATCCGCTTGTTGCTTAGGGAGTTTGTCATCCCATCCCAAATCGAGAAGCCATAATTGTTGAAAGAGTATTTTTATTTGGACCACAATTGGTGTCAAAAGCCCAAGTGGATCGAAGATCCGCGAGACATCCGATAAAACTTGTCGTTTTGTACAATCGACATTTCCTTTTAGACCAACATTATAAGACAATGTATCAAGACCAGGTTGCCAGTAAAGTTCAAGAACCTTGACTGGAGATGATTGTGTAGAATCAGTTCCTTCTGTTGGTATGCGAGGTGTGTTTGATACCCATTTCCCAAGCTCCAAATTAGCACAGGACATAAGTTGAATAAGTTTCTTTCGATTTTGTATCAGTTCCTCCTCACTGTTTGACCCAGTGAGCACATCGTCGACATAAAAATTCTCTTGTAAGATTTTTGCAGCATTCGGGAATTCCTGTTGATGATCAGTAGCCAGTTGCTCTAATACCCTAACAGCCAGGAATGGAGCACATGAGGTGCCATAAGTGACGGTGCATAGTTGATAGTGTTTGATTGGATCCGATGGCCTTTCTCTCCAGACAATTCTCTGGAAGTCGCGGTGTTTGTCGTTCACCCAAATCTGCCGAAACATCTTGACTATGTCGGCTGAGAATACAAATTTATACATCCGAAAGCGCAAGCAGACAGCAAATAGATCGCGTTGAATGCTAGGCCCTGTAAAGAGATAATCGTTTAATGATTTGCCTTTGGTGTCGCAAAATGATCCGTCGAAAACTACTCTCAGCTTCCGACCCAAAACCGGTCGGTAGATAAAACCGTTGTGCATTATTGACTTCATCTGGTGGCAGTTCGCGCATATGCCCCAAATCGAAGTATTCCCTCATAAAGTTGACATATTTTGCTCTTAGATTTGCATCTTGTTGTAGGCGTCGTTCCACCGATTGGAAACGATTAAGAGCTCCTTGTAGTGTATCCCCAAATTCAGGATTAGTGACCTTGAATGGAAGTTCCACGATGTACTTCCCCTTTTCATCTCGAGTGTGCGTAGCGAGAAAGTGTTTCTCCACCTGCTCATCATCAGGTTCCAATTTGGTTGTGGAACTGATGTCCTCTAGCTCCCAAAACCTCTGGAGCGAAGCGTTAACATCAATGTATGATGTCAAAGCGAAAGCGTTGTTAGCTTGGGGCATCGTTATAGAGCTGATGACCCATCCGAAAATCGATGATATTGCAATGAGTTTGCCCGTATTGTCGTACAACTTTTTCCCTGTGATTGTAGACCAAACGTGTTTACCGCCCAAAAGAACGTCAATTGGAGCGCTTGTGGTGAATTCCGAGTCAGCGAGTTGAAGATCGCTAAAAACATCAAGTGCCGATACGTCAATGTTTTGCCTTTCCAGTGTTGATGTGATTTTGCCAAGAACATGAGCCTGTACCGTTAAGTGATTGTTTGAATACCTTGACTTTATCTGAAGCGTGCTGCTTCCCCTTGTGGTGTCAGCCTGAACCGAAGAGATTCCTGTGACCAAAATGGATGATGCCGACCGTGGCAATCCAAGTGCTTGTATGCATCGTTCTGATACATATGAAAGTTCCGACCCAGTATCTAGTAAGATACGACATGTAATGTAGTCTCCATTTACCTTTTGAACATAAACCGTTGCAGTAGGCAATATGCTTCGATTTAAACCTTTTCCTGTTTTCAATTTCGAAGAACAAACCGTTGCTGGTGCACTCCCATTATGAGCCACTAGACTTGTTGTAGACAAATCGTGATGAGAAGCGTTTGGACTACGCTGATTCTCCCTTTTTCCTTGTTGCAAGTTCCTTAAAGCCATTGAGTTACCTGGATCATGGATCAGAGAATGGTGCTTACCTTTACAATATTTGCATGAGAATGATGATGGACAGTTTTTGACCATATGCCCTGATTTCAGGCAATTATAACATAAAGCCTTTTCCCTGATGAACATACGACGTTCTGCAAGTGTTAAATCCATGAATTGTTGACAGCCATACAACTTATGATCCGTCGCCTAACATTTGGTGCAGCTGCCAGCTTGAACTGCAACCATCGAATGTGTGACACGTTTTGTGTGTGTGATTTGCGCCGGCGTTTTGCCTCCAAACGCAGCTCTAATTCCTCACAACGATCATCTAAGAACTTGAAGAATTCCTCCAGTGTGGGCGACTCGTTGCCCATGCTGCGCTCAATCCACCTGCGCCGTGTATCAGCGTCAAGCTTTTCCAATACCAGATATTGTATCCAGCAGTCCCGTCCTGTTTGATTGATCGCATCCAGACCGCGAACAATCTCATTTGTGCCATCTGATACCTTGCGTAAGATGGACACATCAATTTTGTTTGTCGTTGGTAGACCCATAAATTTCTCCAAAAATGAGTTCACAATATGGCGTGGCCTATGTATCTTTCCTTTAAGCGTTCCCAAGCAGTGTTGTAAGCCGTGTCAGTTATCGCCAGGTGCCGCACCAAGTTGGCAGCATCATCGACGAGCAGTGTTTTTAAATGATGAAACTTTTGAGTGTTGGTTAACTCCCTTTTGTTGTGTATCGTGCTCTCATAGATATCTTAAAAAGCTGGCCACTCTGTGTAGAGTCCAGCGAACCGTTTTATTTGAATTTTTGGCAATTCGCCCGCATGCACAAATGCCGTCGTGCCGTTTCCCGAAGTCGAACCCGAAGCAGCCACCTCATTGCGAGCGGGCATCGACAAGTTTGAACTGCTCTGGTTTGCAGCTAACTGTTCAAAGAGTTGTTGTTGTTGCAGCAAATGAACGATGTCGTCGTTATAAGCGTGCAAACCCATGGCGCCATTGCCGTCGCCAGACAATGATGCTTGTTGCTGAACTAACCGTTTTTTTCCCAGAAGTAAAGAATATGCCTTCAAGTACTTCTCTTCGTAGGTCACGTGATCGACCTCTAAATCCACATAGCCGTCCACATCTTCCAGAAGGGCTATGGAATCCCCGATTCCATTAAATTCCTTCCACACGGACTGGAGTTGATCCATCCGAGCGGCTACCTCAGTAGTTGATGTAGTTTGGGTTCGTTCCGACCAATCCAGAATTCTTGTTATGCTGGCCTTGAGTCGGCTCCGTCGACCCACCAATGCCTTTAGTTCTTCCATTTTACCGAACTATTCCAGAGTAATAATCCTCCAAACTTTCCAATAGATCCAAGAAATTCGAACGAAAAGCACTTTTTTCGATCGAAAACCGATTCCCTTATTCGGCTCGAATAACCAAATTATGATTTGATCTAGCAGTGGACTGTACCTTGAAATTAAGTTGGATAACTTCACTTTGTATTTCTTCGCTACTGAATCAGTTGAGTGCCAATTTATTACTAAACCAAACGAGAAAAAGCGCTGTCGCAGCAGCGCACAAATATATGTGTGTGTACAATGCTTATGTATGTGTCGATTCTTACAACTACATCTGACTTATCGATAAACGCAATCCGTTCCTGAACAATCATACTGCTCGGTCAGCTTACTGATCAATAGGGCTTCGTACAATTCACAGAGGTCATTCTCCGATTCTTTAATCATATTCTCGCAAATAAGCTGCACCTGCTTGAATGTGAAAAGACCCCAATCCGATTCCAGTTCCGCTTGTCTTAGAATGGCGGAAAACTGCTTGGGTTTCTTTAGTGTGTTGATTGTATTAGTAAGACCTTCGTATATTTGGTCCGGAGTGATTTTTAACTTTGAGAAGGGACTTTACTGTGTTCTGCTGCTGTGTTTTGCAAAGCGATAACAAGCAGCGAAAGGCAAATCCCATAATGTGACTTTTGGCGTTTCAGAATGGCGTGTATTATGAGAATTTGAACTCAATTGACAACGCTTTTTATACCCTTGCAAAAAGGGTATATTAATTTTGGTCAAAAGTGTGCAACGCATAGAAGGAAGCATTTTCGACCATATAAAGTATATATATTCTTGATCAGCATGACGAGACGAACCCAAATTGCCATGTCCGTCCGTCCGTCCGTCCGTCCGTCCGTCCGTCCTTCCGACCGTCTGGATCAACGCGAACTCCTCCTAGACCGTAAGAGCTACAGAGCTGAAATTTTACATGTAGGCTTGTATATACTGCAGACGTTGTATATCTCGGATTCATCCGGATCGTATTACGATCGGTGGAAAACAGTGACTTTGATCAATATCTTCGTTATTTCCTATGCTAAGATTGTAGGCCGTTCTTTCGGAAACATTACCCTTTTTAGCTTAAACGTTTTTCGACTTTGATTGCTATAAGTAAGGAAAGAGTTGCCAAAAATGTTGCAAGGAAATACAAACTTTGACGCGTTCGAAGTTAGCCCCGGCCCTCTAGTTTGGACATACATCCAATGCATCCCAAGATACGATACGTTTACGTGAATTCAAAGCCATTTCTTGGTTAATCAGCACAAGTTTTTTAATAAGCACCCTAAAATTTCTACAAAGATGGTAAGGAAGAAATTAATAGAAAGTTCTTGTTTCACATTCACAATTATTTACATTTTGTTCTTCCACTTTTTATTGTTTTTTTTATATTAAAGTCACACAAAGTATATATATTCTTGATCAGGATCAAAAACCGAGTCGATCTAGCCATGTCCGTCTGTCCGTCCGTCCGTCCGTCCGTCCGTATGAACACCTAGATCTCGGAGACTATAAGAGCTAGAGCCACCAAATTTGGTATGCAGTCTCGTGTAGTATGTACGCGTATCGAGTTTGTTTCAAATTTTAGCCACGCCCCCTTCCGCCCCCGGAATTTACATAAAACTGTTTTTCCTAAAAAGTATGCCAGATAGAGACATCAAATTTGGGTTGTATACTTGTTTAGTTAGCGCGCAAAAAAAACTTGTTCCAAGTTTTTGCCACGCTCATTTTCGCCCCCGAAAATAAAAAAAAAAAGATTTTCTCGAAAACTAACAAAGCTAAAGTCACCAAATTTAGTATGTATATTGGCTTAGTATGCGCGCAGAATACATATATTTTAATATGTTGCCACGCCCACTTCCGCCTCCATAATTTAGAAAAAACCGATTGGCTCTTGCAATTTTTGACCATCGCGATCAAATTTGGCGGACTCGTAAATCTTACCTATTTCTATCAAACTACCAAATTTGATTGAAATCGGACTAGAAACATACAAAATATACGTATGAACGTATTTTGCTACGCGATCCAAAGGGGAGGATTGGCCGTTGACTAGTGGCGGCGCTAGAGTGCTCGTGTGTTTGTAGAGTGAGCGAGATAGCAAATTGTATGAGGCATGTTAAAACAATTTAGTAGACATACATTTGATTTTCGAAATTTTAAATATTTGTTTCACCTGGTGTATGGTATACCCAAGTCGGCGAGACGACTTACTTACTTTATTTTCGTTATGATGGCGGATAAGACGAGTTCTGATTTATTTATGATTGAAATTCCAATCGAATCGTGAAAAGTAACAATGATTTTGCTTGAATAATAATTATAGGGTTACTTGATTACAATATTATTGTCAAAAATCTATCCCGTTAAGATTTGAAATTTTCATCTACAATTTTAAGCACTATAAGTTGATAGTATCAACAATCTTTGCCAGATTTTCGCTGCTTTCTTGACTCCGTACAAATGACGATACTATGCGAGGTACATTCGAGGCACCCTACGAAAACAGGTTAAAGCCTGCTTCGAGCTTGCCAAAGCATATAATGAGAAAAAACAGACACAGAAATAATAGCACTATAGCTAGACTTGAATTAAATAAGAGACGATAGATGTTTTAGAAAAATAGAAGATACCGAGCAGATCACAGGGAATAGACGGTCTATTCTCTGTGAGCCTGTGATTCTCTGTGACAGGAAATAGACGGTCTATTCTCTGTGAGCCTGTGATTCTCTGTGACAGAGAATAGACCGTCTATTCCCTGTGATCTGCTCGGTATAGCCGGTATATTCCCTGTGATCTGCTCGGTATCTTATATTTAATCAGAGCAAATGACGCTTTCATGCAAGGCGTAGTTAGTAGAACAAAGACTAAGGGCTAAAGTTATAATAGGATGTCTACTCTGTCTACATGGTACCGACAGATTAACCTGAGACAAAAACTCATGCGAGTCGATTTAAGCAACAACCCTGGAGGAACACCACATTCACATGCACATTAAATACACCACACATTGGTGATAGCCGATTCAACATCTCAACATCTAAAAAGTAAACTTAAAAAATAAACCTTAATAATGATATATAAAACTTACAAATATGTGGGACTGGGCTAATGATTGATGAATAAACAGAGTCCCGGTTTTAGTATTATGATTATCTTATTTAATATTAGGATAAGTATTGATTTTGGGATCCTAGATTAAAATGAATTAATGTTTCATGTCTTTTGTCGATTTTGTTAACTGTTTGTCGAATTCGGTTCATCTTTTCCAGTTTACTCTTATGGCTTTTTTTTGTTATGATTGAAGTTCGAAGCGGTTTGAGATAAATAACTATGGTTTTGCTTGAACCAGTATTTATTTCAAAACGTAAGCAATGAACAGATTTATAAAATATAAAAACAAGTAATAAGCCAACATAACGCTTCAGTTATAATCTTAGGTGAAATAGCTGGATTTAGCGGACGTTGACGATACTAAGTGCAGTACGTTCAAGTGGCCCCTACGACACCAGGACAAGTTTTGTACGCGCGAGCCCAAGCAGATAACTGCCCACTTCCCACTCGACCGGCCGAGGGGTGCAGCCCTATAACGGACGGCGCGAATCGCGTGGATAAATACACAATAGAAAAAACAGACGAACAAAGAATATTATAGCTATCTATTAACTAAATGGGAAGGATAGATGTTTTAAGTATATTAATTGAAAACTCTGAGCCAATTACAGGGAATAGAAGGTTGTAATCAGAGTAGAGGACCCTAAAAGGTTCATGCATGGCATAGTTAGAAGAACAACGACTGAGGGATAAAGGTATCAAAGGATGTCTACTCCGTCTACATGGTACCGACAGATTTCCATGAGCTAATAACTCAGGCGAGCACCAATGTACAATGAAATCCAGAGTAGTAGTAATGTTTTCATTAAGGCTGACAAAGTCAGTCTTACGAAAGCACCTAGTTAGAGCTAACTCATTTGAACCAAATAATGGGAAAGCAAGGGCAGATCAATTTTTAAATTTAATGTAGGATTAAATTTGTCTTCGAGAAGAACAAATGGTTCGATCCTAGAAAATTAAAATCACCTACAACTATGAGCAAGTCTTGACTGGAAACTAAAGAGGAGACAAACTGAATTGCCTCTAAATGATTTAAATCAGAGCCCGGCACTCATATCCCCCGCGGGACGAACACGTTCGACACCTCGTATGCGTGTAACCGAACGGCTGCCGAAATCCTCACACAGAGGATGAGGGTTGATTTAGTTTCCCTCAGCATTTCGACGCAAGCAGATCTATGTCGCTTTGTTGAGAGAACACACATAAAAAAATTGATCGCTGCTTTGTTTTCTCTATCTTTTTCTTGCATAGTATTATTTGCTGCACTCGTTTTCTTGATTTGAGGCAGAATTTGATGAAGTTTCATTTTGCGCAGTGTAAAGCAACTACATCTTTTCAGCGCTCTCTTTGTGCCGGGCTCAGATTGAAATATACCACCATGTCTGACAATGCACACTGGGCTGAATTGCCAAATAAGTGGCATAAAGTCGAATAACCCAGATATCGAGCTGAAACTTGGTATCTTTGATAAGAATAGCACTCTAAATATTGAAACAAAGTTTGAAGTTCAGTTGACCACGCCTACCCCAATATAAGGCAACAGTGCGTATACGTGATCACAAAGTAAAGTGTGGAAAACTACATATAGAGTACAACAATTTTAATATTTTTTATGTATTAGTGATAGTAATATAATTTTATATATATATTGTTATTATTTATTTCCGTCAATTGGCCAAATGTCCAGTTTGCAACAACGGCAGAGTTGCGGCCGCTGTCCATTCATACGTCCAGCAGCGTTGAATGACAGAACTCAACATGATCTACAAGTACAAAATACCGCCAGAGCCGCAAAAAGCCGCAAACAAGATTATTACTAACTTTTTATACACACTCTCTACTTTGTTTTCACATACATAACATATCCCAGAAACACACAGAAGGTAAGTTTTTACTCCACAGAAGACGAACACATTTGTTTAATTTTCTATCTTTTTGGACAATACAAAACAGTACACATATATAAAATATAATAAATTTGAACACCAAATTGTTTTGTTTTATCCATTCTACATACCTTGGCCTCCAAAATCCATTTTTTACAGTATCTTATTTTTCTTTTGTGTAAATTTGCCAAGCGCTCAAATTGAATAAAAATTTCCCGCCAATTTTGTCGCAGGGATCAGCTGACTAATCACCTGATTTTGAAGCTTGATCAGAATGACAGGGTTGCATGTTTGGTAAAAGCGATCATCGATTTTTCCTATTTAGGGACTCTAGTTTGAATATACATAATTATAATTATTATTTGCTTCCAAAAAATTTTCGACTTTATGCCACTTATTTGGCAATTCAGCCCAGTGTGCAATGGTGGTATATAGGAACAAGTAATAAAAGAATTAAAATATTTAAAAATTACTTAACACCGACAAACTCAATCTCCTGGGTACTAGAAAATTTAATTATTTCAGATGATATAGCAGCATCAACAGCTATCAGAACGGCACCGCCTTTGCGAGAAATCCGGTCACGTGAATATGGAAAAGTTTGTGGAAAAAACCGATGCATCAGCAATGATGCATTAGCCACGTCTCTGTAAAAGCTAAAATGTTATGTTCAAAAGAAAGACTATCTACATAGAGATTAGGAAGTTTAGATTTCAGTCCTCTAACGTTCTGGTTAAGGGACGAAGCTAGTTTTTTGGCCGATTTTTCTTTTTTACAGTATATTCCTTAACTATTATATGTTTCTCGTCATATAATGTCGAAGTTATTGTGAGAAACACTAATTTTAAAGGACAAAATGTCCCGAGAATAATAAAAATTTAAACTTCCCCACCGCAATATTGGATTATTATTTTAAGCCACCACCTTTAGCAATAGACTCCTTGATTCTGCCTGTGTAACCTGCACACTTAACGTGAACCGCATTGTCACACAACTAACAAAGAATATTGTGAGGAACATAATATTCCACAATAATGTTCCACACAACAACATGTAAATAATCAGAAACAACGCATATGTAAAACCAAGGATGCATGGTGCCCGGCAACATGATGCCAAAGATCACGCTTCGCAACATGTTGCTGCAATTAAAACACGCAACATTACGAAACGACAAAACAAGTTCGATCGGACCACATACGACCATCAGCGAATTACGTCACAGCGGGAAGATGCGTGGGAGGCAGAGAACAAAAGAATCAACTGCTGGAGAGCATACGCACAATAGAGAGGGCTGATGTGCTCCAATCACAAGCGGGCACGGACCGATTAAGAGAAAGTATGCATGAATATATGGGAATCCAGCAATACAGGCACAGCACACCTACACTATGCGTGTGCAGATTGAGCGCGGGTTCCGGTGGATGAAGCGCGCTCTATGAGACTGGACGGCGGAGCGTACATCGGGAGAGGCCGACGATAAGCAGAGAGACGAAAAAGCTAAAGTGATGGCGATGCATGTCGAACGGGGGGTAGTGGGGGCTGTGTGCATACCAAGTCAAGCCAATATCGTTGATCAAGTTCGATGGGCAAAGGGGGGTATGTGCAAGCCGAAGAAAGGGGGAATTGTGTCTTGGGGAAGCCCTGTCTACGAGGCGAATAACGTATTGATGACGTAGACGAATGATTTTAGTTAATGTTGACTTAAATTAACTAAAACTAAACCAACTCGTATAAAGTAAAAGGTCCATGCATTTGGAGAAGAACAATTCCCAAGAACTGAGAGAACGAGCAAGAAAGAGAAGGACATTTGAGAGAGGACATGCGACCAGAGCAGAGAAATCAACTAGTGGAGAGAAAAGGATGGAAGCCCGCATAGCAAAAGAGGCGCTATATGGGCAGAGTAGAGAAACAAAGACAGGAATTCATTGGGCGCACAGCAGGCCAGAAAGTGGATGCAGCTGCGCCAAGGACTTGTACGGGACTTTCAACACGCATGGCAACAGCGTTGCCGGAAATTCACCGGCTGTATAGCGGTATCACACCAAGTGATTCTGGAGGCCCAGGATGCCTATTCAAGATCAAGGTATCAAGTCATCGAGTCCTGATCAGCAAAAAAGCGAAGCAACAAATCGAGTACCAGCAAGTCATCGAGTTATAAGGCCTTACGAGTAACCTTATAGACTCACCAAGCAATAACAAAATCTGAATATAAAAACAATAACTACGCAGCCAATATAAATATACAACATACATTTATATACATAAATTATTGTGTCGTAATTTCACCGGGGCACAAAATAAAATTTGTTGTGCCGAACCTCGCCCTAAAGATTGAAATTATCCTGAAGGACGAAAAAGGATCGTTACAATATAATCATGGGAGTCCACCGCATTAGTGGCAACTATGCAAATATTTTTTGAGCAGCCAACCATTTTATCAAAAAGTTTAATTTAATTAAAAAAGGAAATACAAAGAAAAAAAAAATTAAAATTGTAAAGGTAAAAAATCTGTGTATAAGAATATACTGACCAGTTCTGACACAACGGTTAGTGTGCAGAGTAAGTCGGGAGAGCGCGTCAAATTGTACACATGCAACAACAATTTGTACGCAATAACGAGAGAGTTAGTTAAAACGGTAAAGACACAAAAGCAAAAGAGATATACAAAACAACAACACCGCTAATGCAAGTATTGTTGTAAGTTTTGATTTTATTTAAATTTAAACAAAAGCGACAGCAAGAATTCGAAATGTGTGTATATAGCACTAAAAAATTGGCTACAAGAAGAAAATGTAAAGTTAGAAATTACAACAAGTAACCAGAGGGCCGGGGCTAACTTCGACCGAGTCAAAGTTTGTAATCCCTTGCAACTTTTTGGTAACTCTTTCCTTACCTATAGCCATCAAAGTGGAAAAACGTTTTATGTAAAAAGGCTGATGTTTCCAAAAGAACGGCCTACAATCTTAGCATGGCAAAAACGACGATATTGATCAAAGTCACTGTTTCCACCGATCGTTCCTATGGGAGAATATGATACAGTTACCCGATCTGTATTAAATTCGGCACAGTCATTAACAGATGCAAAACTGGCAGTTGTTTAATTTGAAAGCAATCGCGTTAAAAGTAACGAAGTTATTGACAAAAGTAACTGTTTTCGAAAGATCGTTCCTATGGGAGCTATATGATATAGTCAGCCGATCTTGATCAAATTTGGCAGTCGTTTATAGAAGTAATAAACACACCAATATTAAATTTCACTACAATAGCTCAGAAAATAAGGAAGTTATTCAATACTGGAAAGATTTGGGACCAGCCACATTTACCAACAGCATTCGAAGGAAGAAACATTCAATTTGATTAGGATGAACTGTATAGAGCATACTAATTGTATTTTCTTTCAATATGCAAACCTGTCCTTCGACGGGCTCCCCTCGTTTACGCTGTACGAATGATTTCTTAGTTACATTCCACGTGTAATAAGAAGGAAGAAGGTAAGTCAACCACAGCTGTATTCCGTTCATGCATGGGAAATGAGAAAATTCGCCATACAGGCTCATTGCTCCTAATGTATCTTTCAGCCTGGTATTTGGAAATTTCATCGACAACCTGTAGAGCATTTCTGTCGCCACTTCCCGCTTGAGCCCCAAAAACTCGAATATCGCTGCCTTTATTCACGTTCTTGCAGATGTATTTAATAGATTTCACTGAATTACAATACTCTACGTTTATGTGCGCTTTGAACCACCCAACGATTGTCTACCTCAATATCACCATTTCGATTGTGTAATGTTGCAGAAGTCTAGTCATCTTCACGTCGTCTATACAAAGGGTATCCATCGTCTCCTGTTACCGTATTGGCTACAAATGCTCCAGGATATCGCTTGGAACAATTCCCGTCTACCATGCATGGTGAATTCGGAATGAGTGTACGGCATAGTCCATAGATCATGTTCTTGATGACGACTTCATGCAAATCGTTATCAACGTGGAATCTCAAGCACTTGTATTGCTGCAGACAGTGACTATCGGGTTTGCAAACGCTCATGTTTAAGCCTGGCTGCACGCCTTTTGCTGGTTCCATAAGAATCCACTGCCGCTCCGTCTCCCGTAACAATTCCCAAGCATTGCTTTTGATTCTTTCTGCGTTGCGGGTACGATGACCTAAATTTGCTTTTTTAGGAGGTATTATTTCATTAAAAACTTTTCGTTTGTAACTGAAACAGAAATGAATGAATTTCCTGCCACGTAGTTGACATGTAAAAGCCCCCGCCTACTGCCCCGCCTACGTTTTGAAACCCATTTTATATACGCTTGCGAGTATGATATCGACATAAAAAGTAGACAAAAACCATGCCTTAACCAGACTCCACGAGTTGAGTTGAAATGAATGCGAAACGATATCGCGAAAGACTTGGTCGCACAATATTTAACCAAAAATAGACGGATTGAAAAATATAGGAAAAACCAAGCCTGCTCGAAGGCCAAAAGGTTGCTTGGTCGACGCCACGCGACCGCAATATAAATTTTAACTGAAATATAACCGGGCTTAAATATTTACTTAAGCTACTCGAGATTTCAGTTATCTTTGAAAACTGTTCGAAATGAATTTTTTTTTATTCATATGAATCGAAATAGATAAAAAATACGCAAAAGTTTTTTAGGTGGCTCACTTGGGAGACTTTCACACATATATATATATATATATACATTTATGTCAATATTAATATTCACGTATTCAATATTAATATTGCGTAGTACGCAAAGGGCGTTTTAATTTATTCTTGCAAACAACGAAAGAAAATATTTTTTTGAATTAAAACTATTATTATTAAAGAGGGCTACTACACCACTGTTAATTCAACGGAAGCCTACTGACTGAGTCATGAACTGAAAAAGGACCTGTATATCTCATCTTCACTTTCTGATAATTAGGTGCTTATGTCTTTCAAATGATATACACCAAGAGATTTATTGTGCTCGATAACGAATACGATGTCCAAAAGTATTCTTGGTCGGTTCGCTTTTTACTTGTTTAGCAAATTGATGAGATAAGGTAAAGACTCCGAGATGCATCAGTTCAAGCGTAATTTTACTAGATTTTAACACTCATCAAACAGTCAAAAGCTTTTCATGTAAATTGCTCCGTAAAGATAAGGCGTTAAGAATTCGTTCATCTTCAATTTGATTCAAGTTTTTTTTTTTCAACTGCCATAAGCAAGAATGTTTCTAAATGCTTCTGCGTACATATTTTTCTTGACATATTTTAACTTGGAAAATGATCTTTCAATGCAAGAAACAGCTACGATATGAGGAAAATTTTTCGGGTCGGGGCATGAGAAATCTGCCGCTAGTTTTCACAAATGGATTGCACAAATGGTTTTATCATTCATGACATTGTGAACTTCTACCATAAATTTTTATTGAGGTTCATCGATTGGTTCATCACGGTTTTTATCACCGGACAAGCTTTTCTTTTTGTGCGGCGTATTTTAATAGGAACCTTGTGTATTAAAACCTAGTAAAACTAAATTAAGTCCTCTGCTACATAGTACTTCTTTGCTTTGGAAAACATTGCCTGAAAATCGAGTGTCTTACAGAGCCTGTGAGCGACAGGGTCAGGCTCGAGCGCCCATCGATTTATTATGGTACAAAAATGATTTTTAGTGGGAACCTCGTACGAAGGGCCCTATTGACTAAATACTGTTACTCTACTACATGAAATTTCATCAAAAGGGGCCGCCTACCTTGAGGCCCCCACGTCTGCTCTTAATCAGTTCCCAGGTGTCCATATTGTTATCTACTTCATCCAAACCAATTATTCGCTTTACCTGCGAAAAATAAATACAAATGATCACAAAGCACTTGATAATCTTCGTTTAAATTTTGTTCTGCTAATGAACGAACTCTGTACAGAAAATCTTCCGAATGCTCCTTAGAACCAACAAATATTATTCGCCAACATTGTATAATGCTTGCTAATTTTCTGGGTGACAATATCGAATTTGTTCGCGACCCTCTATTTGAGATCTGAGTCTGACTAAGATTTCCAGATGTTTGCGGGGGGTTCGTTGCGCTAAATTCGAATAGTAGCTAACTTGTCGTCAATCAGCAAAGCTAACAGAGTAATTTAAGGGTCAGGGTCAAGGGGTCCAGGTTCTTTTGACTCTAAACCAATTTAAGGTCTACGAATGCCAATTCTATAATCTTGTGGCTTTTAAACAACTCTATTGGTCGGCAACCCGATATGACCAAGTTTCAACTGCAATTCCTAACGATAGCCTCAAACTACAAAGATCATAAAATTTGCGTTTCCGCCTAGTCATACAAAGATACGTCATACGATGCTGTTCCCGCAAATAGTTTCTTCTGGTCCTAATCCGAAAATTCTTGAATTCGTTTAAGCAATCTAAAACGGGCACCATCGGTTTTCGAGTCTGCATAACTAGCTTGAAAATAAAATTAATCTAAATAACTGAATATGATGGATAAATAAAATAAAGGGATGTAAAAAGCAGATAAAGGGATATTGAACTAGATCGGGATACTATTACGCGGACGACTTCTCTGCAGATTAGCTAAAGGTGTTGCTCGCTAACCCTTTCTGTACCCACTCTACGTTGGCAAACTATTGGGTTTAATTGTTGTTTGTTGACAGACATTGAAACTGTTGTGTCCACAGAAGAGAGGTACGCGTGTTCTTCTTGAGATCTTATGCTAGACTGACCGTTTATTGATGTGTAATGACAATGTTACCATATCTAAGGAATACTAGGTTTAACAATGTTGGGAAATGCTTATTTTAGATTTTAAATGATACATAACACATCTCCCCTTTAAATTATAACGGTAACTAATTTCTAGATTTTTGGAAATCGTGTGGCTTGAACCAATTGAATTCCTGGCGAGCTCTTGTACTTTGTCGAATAGGTATACCAGAACGTCGTCGCGAAGATTGGTTTCGATTTGGAGTTTCATTCGACGTTGCTGCATTTTCACCAGGATCAGGAACTGTTTCTTGAAGGGTATTCGGAAGATCGTGGTGCGTTTCTGGCTGGTTTCCTTGTAATTCTGGTGTTGAACAAGGAGCTGGTTGTGGTATTTCAGGAACGAACCAATACTTAGTCGGGTTGTCCTCGGACGTGTTGTCTGACATTCGTGGTTTGATTTGGTTGAAATGGCGCTTGATAAAGCCATTTTATGTACGTACGACGTACAGCATTCGTCCAATTGGTCGATCGATAGTGCCTTCGATCCACTTTTCTCCACTCGAGAAATTTCTGGAAAATACCTTTTGATTTGTGCTGTATTTTGTCAGCTCTTGCTTAGTTTCGACAGGCTTTTCGAAAAGTTGACTTAATACGGTGCGAACTGAACGACCGTTAATTAACTCAGCAGGAGATTTACCTTGTGCATTTGGGGTGAATCTGTAAGAAGCAAGATATTTCGTTACTGCTGTTCGTACAGGTAAACCTTCCTGAATATTTTTCTTGACAGAAATTTTTAAAGATTGTACAAATCGCTCAGCCAATCCATTAGAGGCTGGGTGAAATGGTGCTGTTGTTATATGCTTGATTCCATGGAGTATGCAAAACTCTTTGAATGCTTCAGACGAAAGCTGCGGTCCATTATCGCTGACCATAGTCTTAGGATATCCTTCGATCGGTAAATTTTCATCAAAATGTGCCAATTGCTTTAAATTTGAGGGCGGTTTTAATAGACGTACAGCTTCTAATCCGGATGTGTCTGGCAAAATTCCAGCAGCACTAATCCGTCTTCCCAAATATTCGATTTCGTCTTTGAAAAAGAAGCACTTTTCCTTTATGCATTTGATTCCGTTTTCTTGAAGTTTGTTTAAAACTTGCTCGATTCGTTTTAGATGTTCTTCGCTTGTTGGAGCTGAGATGATGATGTCATCTAGGTAGTTGCCACAACCTTCTATTCCCTTTAGAAGTTGCTCAAGATATCTCTGGAAGATTGCCGGTGCGCTGGCAATTCCATACGGAAGGCGCTGATATTGAAATATGCCCAATGGCGTGTTGACGACCATGAATTGCTTTGTTGCCTCATCTAGTTCCATCTGAAGATAGGCGTCTTTTAGGTCTATTTTGCTGAATTGCTTACCATGACGAATTATGTGAAATAGGGACTCTTTTGTTGGTAATGGATACTGCTCTATGTCGATTTGTGCGTTAACTGCTTGCTTAAAGTCACCACAAATCCGAATGGCTCCACCTGGCTTAGGTGCTAACACAATGGGGGATGCCCAGTTGCTAAATTTGATCGGTTTCCAGATATTGGCTTCCGTGAGACGATTTGCTTCGGCTTTGAAATGTTCCAATTGAGCAAATGGAATTTGACGGCTTTTGCAAAATTTGGGTGTTGCTGTAGATTTTAAAAATACGCTGGCTTTGAAATCTTTTATGGTACCCATGGCAGGCTCGAACACTGACTTATATTTGCAGCAAAGCTCGTTAATTCGAATATTTTCTTGCTCATAAATCTTACATATTTGGACAATGACGAATCCAAATTTTTTAAATAAATCTGTTCCGAAAAGATTGGCTTCGTCTCTTTTACTAGTAACAATGATTACAATATTTTTGACTTTTTCTCCACACTTTGCGACAGTGTGCAATTCGCCTAGTATTGGTATTGGAATGTGTGTATATGCGAAAAATTGTCTGGAACATTCTTGCAATTTTGGTTTATTCAGTAATAAATATGTTTCAAAATTTATCACTGAAGCTGTTGACCCTGAGTCCATTTGAAAAGGAATAACTTGATTCAATATTTTGACATCAATTAGGTTTTTACGATTTTCGTTTTTGACTTGACCCGTTATAGTGTTTACTTCTTCCATTAAATTTCCTTCTTCTCTTTTTTGTGTCTGCGAATTACTTTTGTCTTGCTTTGACATACACACGACTGATATGTGGCCTTTTCTACCACATTTGTAACATACGGCGTCACGATACTTGGATCATTTCATCTACGTAGTTGGACAAACAACCTTGTGCAGAACACACAAATTGACATTCACGAGCGAATCGCGCAAATCGGCTACCCACTCTTTGTGTGTTTGACTATGTGCCATCTCTTTCTTAAAAAATTCGTAGCGCGCTGCTACAATATGACGCTTAGTTGTGAAATGTACAGTACGTTTGTCTGTGAGCTCTTTATATGTATGAGTGTTTAAGTTGTTACTCCCGAAGAGATTTTTAAGAAGCTCGAACAAACTGACGCCACACCAAGAAAGAAAATATGCTTTTTGTTTTTCGTCTGCACTGACCGAATATGCATTAAAATGTTGCGATAACTGTTCTAGATAAGACTCCCAATTTTGATTGTCTTTGTCAAATTTGTGAAATGGAGGACACATAGCTAATTCACCCGCATGGCTTGAATTACTAGCACTAGATGAAGAATTATTTCCAAGAATTTCTCTCATCTATTGTCGTTGTTGTTCTAGAATGTTCGTTGTGAATTGCTGTTGCTGGGAAAGCAATTCTTGAAATTCCGCACTTTCTATTGGCATCTTGATGAGAATCAATGACTGACCAACTAGATTTTACACAATTATTGTAGCTAAACGTTTTAATTTGTTTTTTGCCTCGTCGCCATTAATGTTGTGTCCACAGAAGAGAGGTACGCGTGTTCTTCTTGAGAGCTTATGCTAGACTCTCCGTTTATTGATGTGTAATGACAATGTTACCATATCTAAGGAATACTAGGTTTAACAATGTTGGAAAATGCTTATTTTAGATTTTAAATGATACATAACATAAACGATCTTAGATGATAAGTAACGGCAGCATAGTCATGGATTCAGACGACGGATTCCTCAAAGAATTAGTGTACGCAAACATGACGAAATTTTAAGTATGCTACCCCTTACTTTGCGTACAAATTAAACAAGAAAAGGAATCAAAATAATTACTAAATATGCAAATGCATTAAAAATTACGAAAAGTAGTAGACTCTGCTCAAATTAGGTGGGAATTATTGTTGGCATTTGCCAGGGATTTGCGTCATTTCATCACCAGACTATTCTAGCCTGGCCCATGACGATAAATATTGATGAAATGGGTGGTTGATTAAAATCCGAGGCTCTTTGGTGAAGATGTCTCTTAGTGTTCCAACGGAGAAAATATCAGCGAAAATATCTCAAAGAAAATGAAAAATCCAAGGCTGTTTGAAAG
This sequence comes from Drosophila willistoni, assembly GCF_018902025.1. Classification (NCBI taxonomy): domain Eukaryota; kingdom Metazoa; phylum Arthropoda; class Insecta; order Diptera; family Drosophilidae; genus Drosophila; species Drosophila willistoni. The sequence continues at coordinate 64,138 of NW_025814266.1, forward strand.
CCAAAGCGACCGCAAAATAAATTTTAACTGAAATATAACGGGGTTTAATTTCTAATATTTTCACTAAATTTAATTTTATATCACCTTTTTCTTCGAATATTCACTAATATTATTATTCACTATAGACAAATATGTATGTATATTACTTGATTGTGCAGTCACTGTCCTATTTAATGATGATGTAAAAAAAAAATTATTCGAGACGTTAACTTTCTTCCGAATATAGGCTATTACATCATCAGATGTGACAACAGGGTCTAGCCTAGAAACAAATATATGTTTCTTTGGTGGTATGCCAACGAGAGGCCGCGGTCCCGAAGCGTCAGCCGCAGTAGTAACGTTGGACAACTACAACAACGTTGGACACTACAATAGGCATCGTTTTTAAGAGATCATTCCCAGGTGATACCGGTAATTCATTACTAATAGCATTCACAACCGGGCTCTTAAACGATATCAATTGCTGTACATTAGGAGTGGACGGTGCATGAAACCGTTCGGGACGATAAGAGACGCTGGCGGATCTACAGATACAGAAACACCCCAATGACTGGTCCTTTTACGTTTCGGGGACTCATTCATAAGCGATAAACTTCTGAACTGAGTCTCCACCGCAGTAAACTCCGCTTGGAGTTTATTAAAACCTGCCCTTAAAGTGTCAAAACTATTTCTAGTCCGCCTCATGAAAGAGCGCATCTCATTCTCGACCTCCCGGCAAGCATCACATTCATATTTTAAGCCACCACCTTTAGCAATAGACTCCTTGATTCTGCCTATGTAACACTTAACGTGAACAGCATTGTCACACAACCAACAAAGAATATAATCATGGAAGTGAACCGCATTAGTGGCAACTATGCAATTATTTTTGAGCAGACAACCATTTTATCAAAAAGTTTAATTTAATTACAAAAGGAAATACAAAAAAAAAATAAAAAATAAAAATTCTAAAGGTAAAAAATCTGAGTATAAGAATATACTGACCAGTTCTGACACAAATGTTGATGTGCAGAGTAAGCCTTCACAACTAAAGAATAAAAAGAGATGAAAACACAAAAACAAAAACACGTTTCACAGAGTCGCGGGTAGGCAAAAGACGAGAGCGCAAATCAATCAAGAATAGGAAAGAGCGGGAGAGCGCGTCAAATTGAACACATGCAACAACAATTTGTACGCAAGAGCGCGAGAGTTAGTTAAAACGGTAAAGACACAAAAGCAAAAGAGATAAACAAAACAACAACACCGCTAATGCAAGTATTGTTGTAAGTTTTGATTTTATTTAAATTTAAACAAAAGGGACATCAAGAATTCGCGAAATGAAAATAAAATTAGGATGTTGAAATTATTATTAATTAAATTAATTAAATTTAAGAGTTATGTAAAAGTATTTAATTGCGAGAAAAAATTAAAGTTGATAAGCGCAAAAAAACACGTCCGTCCTCTGCAACGACTGAAAGTTTTGGTGAAGTTTTGGTCTTCTAGTGCTATATGATATAGTAGTCCGATCCTGACAATTTTCATACTTTATCTTACCCGGTAATAAAAAGCCCCCAAAACAAAATTCATCACGATAGCAGCTTCTCATGCTGATCAAAAATATATATACTTTATGGTGTCGGAAACGTCTCCTTCTGTGCGTTACAAATATGTGACCAATTTTACCCGTCCCAGTACCCTTCTGCAAGGGTATACAAAAATTTTTCTTCATCTTTTAATCCCCCAACGAAATGTTAATAACGAATCCGTCAGGTGGCAAATCGAAGTTTGCTAGTAAATAAATAAATTATATCTGGTTAGAGATTGCGACCTATTGAAATTTAAATCGATCTTAGCCGGCTCGAGGTCAATCTTACAAAAGAAGATTATTTCAAAGGCAACACACAAAAAGGTGAGTAGGTTGTCTGTATAGCTATTTCAAGAACTACCAAGTTCTATCATCAGCAGACTTTGCTAAACAACTCCAGAATTGCAATAGCCATACCATGTCTTCAACGCTGTTATTTTATACAAAAAAGGGTTTCTTTTTGAATAAAAATTCCAAAGTAACGGCGTGCCTTCCGTTAGTGTTATCTGGTTAGAGATTACGACCTATTGAAATTTAAATCGAACTTAGCCGGCTCGAGGTCAATCTTACAAAAGAAGATTATTTCAAAGGCAACACACAAAAAGGTGAGCAGGTTGTCTGTATAGCTATTTCAAGAACTACCAAGTTCTATCATCAGCAGACTTTGCTAAAGAACTCCAGAATTGCAATAGCCATACCATGTCTTCAACGCTGTTATTTTATACAAAAAAGGGTTTCTTTTTTAATAAAAATTCCAAAGTAACGGCGTGCCTTCCGTTAGTGTTATCTGGTTAGAGATTACGACATATTGAAATTTAAATCGAACTTAGCCGGCTAGCTATTTCAAGAACTACCAAGTTCTATCATCAGCAGACTTTGCTAAAGAACTCCAGAATTGCAATAGCCATACCATGTCTTCAACGCTGTTATTTTATACAAAAAAGGGTTTCTTTTTGAATAAAAATTCCAAAGTAACGGCGTGCCTTCCGTTAGTGTTATCTGGTTAGAGATTACGACCTATTGAAATTTAAATCGAACTTAGCCGGCTCGAGGACAATCTTACAAAAGAAGATTATTTCAAAGGCAACACACAAAAAGGTGAGTATGTTGTCTGTATAGCTATTTCAAGAACTACCAAGTTCTATCATCAGCAGACTTTGCTAAAGAACTCCAGAATTGCAATAGCCATACCATGTCTTCAACGCTGTTATTTTATACAAAAAAGGGTTTCTTTTTGAATAAAAATTCCAAAGTAACGGCGTGCCTTCCGTTAGTGATATCTGTTTAGAGATTACGACCTATTGAAATTTAAATCGAACTTAGCCGGCTCGAGGTCAATCTTACAAAAGAAGATTATTTCAAAGGCAACACACAAAAAGGTGAGCAGGTTGTCTGTATAGCTATTTCAAGAACTACCAAGTTCTATCATCAGCAGACTTTGCTAAAGAACTCCAGAATTGCAATAGCCATACCATGTCTTCAAGGCTAAAACTAGTTGGGAATTACATTACCACTAAATGAAGCGAAAAAGGTTGGCGAAGCTGTTGAAATAATTCTCTCTCAACTCAATGCATGCATGATCACACACATACGAATATATATATGTAACTTTGTATACTCTCTCTCGAGATGCGTTAAAGAGAACAATGACTCGATGAGAGACAAATAGAAGTTAGTCGCGAATAAACTGCACAACCAACCACACGCATTCTGTTTTATTATAACAATAGGTTATGGACCCAGGCAACGTGCCTATGTGGTTGCTGTCGTAATTTCTAGAAGAAATTAGATTTCGCGCTGTGTTCTAGACGGTTTTTTCACAAAGTATATATAAACGAGTATAATGTCGGCGTTATATCAGATTGATAAACTCGAGGACAGTAATTATGACTCGTGGTGCATCCAGATGAAAAGTGTGCTGGTGCATGCGGATTTGTGGAATGTGGCGTCAGGCGTATTGGCAAGGCCAACTACGGGGGAGAACACCGGATGGACGACGCTGGATCAGAAGGCATTGGCAATGATCACCTTGAGCGTCAAGACTTCACAGTTGGGACATGTGAAGCACTGTGCAAGTGCACATGAGGCTTGGAAGAAGCTTCAGGAAGCTCATCAACCCAGAGGACCCGTTAGAAAAGTAGCTCTTTTCAAGAAATTGCTAAGTAAACGCATACAGGAGGGTCAAAGCATATCGATTTATTTGTCGGATTTCAAGGAAATCTTGGACAAACTTGCTGGCGTTGGAATTGAAATATTGGAAGAGCTTGTAACGATTATTTTGCTATCCAGTCTTCCAGACGAATTCGACAATTTCGTTGTCGCCATAGAGACGCGCGACAGTTTGCCGAGTTTTGACATGTTATGCATAAAGCTGAGAGAAGAAGGAGAGCGCAAAAGAGAGAGCGAAAAACCGATCGAGAGCGCAAAAGCATTTACAGTGGTGGAAAAGCAATCGATGCAGAGAGACAATTGGAAGAAAAAGCAAAAAGTTTTGAACTGTTTTGCGTGTGGCAAAGGCCATTTTAAAGCGAATTGTCCCAGTGTAAACGGTCGGAAGGTTGCATCGAACCCGAATAAGGCAGTACAGTCATCGTTAGGTTTGCTGAACGCGTTGGACGCGAAATGTGTTGAACGATCGAACTGGTGTCTGGACAGTGGCGCCACCAGCCATATGTGTTGTAACAGAGATTTGTTTTCAACATTTGTGAAACATTCGGAGAAAATTGTTTTGGCTGATAATAACTTTCTTCATGCTGAAGGAAAGGGCGAGGTAAAGCTGAATATGGTTTCACGTATACTCACATTAAAGAATGTATTGTATGTACCCAAAATGAGAGGTAATTTCGTGTCGGTGAGCAAAGCAGTTGAACATGGAAGCATCGTTGAATTTGGACAAAAGTATGCACGAGTGATCCAAAAGGGCGAATGCATTGTGAAAGCGGACAAAGTTGGCCGTTTGTATATTTTTGGAACAGCACCGAGCGAATGCTATGCCATTGAACAGTCTTACGAAGATTTGTGGCATAAAAGGTACGGACATCTCAACTATGGCAGTTTGGCTGAAATTGCACGAAAGGATTTGGCCCGTGGCATGGGAACGTTTGACTCAACGTCGTTGGAACCCTGCAAGATCTGCATGGTAAGCAAGATCACAGTACAGCCATTTCCAGATTCGACCAAGAACAGAGCTAAGGAAATCTTGGAGCTGGTGCATTCAGATGTTTGCGGTCCGTTTGATACAAAAAGCCTTGGAGGCAGCAGATACATTTTGACATTTATCGATGACAGGTCACGTCGCATATTTGTATATTTCCTGAAGGGAAAGGATGAAGTATTTGGAAAGTTTGTCGAGTTTAAAAACATGGCAGAGCGGCAAACTGGAAAGAAGCTAAAGTGCATTCGGAGCGACAATGGTCGCGAGTACGTCAATAAATCGTTTGACGAGTTTCTCAAGGGCAATGGAATATTACGGCAGCTCACGGTACCATACACGCCGCAGCAGAACGGTGTAGCAGAGAGAGTTAACAGAACTCTTGTGGAGATGTCAAGATGCTTGCTCATCCAGTCTGGTCTACATCAATCTCTTTGGGCTGAGGCAGTTTATACAGCTGCTTATCTGCGGAATAGGTCACCAACTCGAGCCCTGGTTAACATGACTCCAATGGAAGCATGGAATGGTAAGAAACCATCAATAAGTCATTTAAAAGTTTTTGGGTCTATTGCAGTGGCACTGGACAAAGGACATCATAAGGGCAAGTTTGATCCAAAGGGCAAAGAATACCGAATGGTTGGTTATTCTCGAAATGCGAAAGGGTATCGGTTGTACGACGCCGAAACCAGGCAAGTTGTTGAGAAGCGAGACGTTTTGTTCGACGAGCGTGTCGGCAATGGCGATTCGAATGGTGATATCGTCAAGTTTGATTTTCCATATGCGGATGATCAGGATTCAGGATCTGTTGATGCAGCAGATGACTTGAGCAGTACAGACGACTCTGATGCAGAGGTCAGCGAGAAGGGCAGCAGTAGCGAAGATTTCGACATGGCAGTTGAACGAGAAGTGGCAGAACCTGTGGTTGAACAACATGTTGGACCCGGCAGGCCGAAGCTGATTCGAACTGGAAGGCCTGGCAGACCAAAGAAGCAGTTCAACATTTTAAGCGCATTGATTACAAGTGAGGTGATCATACCAGAGACCTATGAGGAGGCGCTTAGTTTGCTTCGCATTGGCGTGAGGCTATGCAAAAGGAGTATGATTCCTTGATGTCAAATCACACTTGGCAGCTTAGTACGCTACCGGAAGGGTATAAACCTGTTGGCTGCAAGTGGGTCTACAGTGTAATGCGTGATGCAAAGGGAGAAGTCGAGCGTTTTAAGGCGAGACTAGTAGCAAAAGGATGTTCACAGCGCTATGGAGTGAACTACAATGAAACATACTCGCGTGTATGTCGCTTGGAGAGTGTTCGTTTCATCTTGGCCCTAGCAGCGCAGTTAAAATTGTATCTACACCAGATGGATGTATGCACGGCTTACTTAAACAGTGATTTGGGCGATACCGTATACATGAGGCAGCCCGAAGGATACGCAACTGAAGACAAAAGTAAGGTAAGGTGGCAGCGTTTGAATGTGTTGACAAGGGACCTGTGCGTTTGTTCCTTGGCATGGAGGTTCACCGTGATGGCGAACTTGGCGAAATATCATTGGGTCATTCACAGTACATCAAGGATCTACTGGAGCGATATGGCTATGCTCAGTGCAGACCAGCTGCAACACCGTTAGAAGCAGGGTATCAGGTAGCCTGCGATAAAATGGAGTGTAAAAGGGTTGATGCAACTCTTTATCAGTCAATGATAGGCGAGCTAATGTGGCTTGCGTTGACTAATAGACTAGACATACTCCACTCAGTATCGAAGTTGGCTCAACGTAACAAGGACCCCCATAATGAACACCTTGCAGCCATAAAGCATGTTTTACGATATTTGGCTTCGACAGTTGGCTTCAAGATTCATTACAAGCAGTCGGATGCGGCGTTTACTGGTTTCGTGGACGCAGATTGGGCAGGCGATAGGATTGATCGCAAGTCTTATACAGGATATGTATATTTTCTGGCTGGCGGACCGATATCATGGAAATCGCCATTGTATTGCGTCGATTAATCATCGAGATTGGTTGCGGAGAGGAAGATACATCTACCGTTTTGTATGGCGATAACCTCAGCGCGCAGCAATCGGCGAAGAACCCGGTACACCATTCAAGGACGAAGCACGTGGACATTAGATATCATTTTGTTAGACGAGTAGTTAATGATGGTCAGATTGTTTTAAAGTATAAGTCTACTAATGAAATGATAGCTGATATCCTAACCAAGAATCTTGCGAAGAAGAAGCATGTAGAGTTTACGAATTTGTTAAGTATAAGATAAATTTGTGGACATACTTGCATTGAGGAAGGGTGTTGAAATAATTCTCTCTCAACTCAATGCATGCATGATCACACACATACGAATATATATATGTAACTTTGTATACTCTCTCTCGAGATGCGTTAAAGAGAACAATGACTCGATGAGAGACAAATAGAAGTTAGTCGCGAATAAACTGCACAACCAACCACACGCATTCTGTTTTATTATAACAATAGATACTTCGATAAATGATCAACCACTATCAGGAGTCCAATATGACCACGTTTACTTCTCGGATATGGTCCCAAAAGATCAATACATAATCGCTAAAATGGTCTCTCTGATACTGCGGGCTTACCCATTGGTGGCTTTAAGATTTGGTTAGGTGCTTTCGTTGACTTGCACGTCTCACAGTTTCGCATATAATCACGCACCTGTATCACCATGCCAGGCCAAAAGAATGTCCTACGAAGGAGCTCCAAAATTTTTGCCATTCCGCCATGTCCAGATATTGTGTCATCATGAGATCGTTTTATAACTTCTTTTGCCAAACTTTGTGGAATCCATAATTTCCAAATATTGACTTGACTGGACTCTGTTCCATCATCATGGAGCGACAATGGTCGCGAGTACGTCAATAAATCGTTTGACGAGTTTCTCAAGGGCAATGGAATATTACGGCAGCTCACGGTACCATACACGCCGCAGCAGAACGGTGTAGCAGAGAGAGTTAACAGAACTCTTGTGGAGATGTCAAGATGCTTGCTCATCCAGTCTGGTCTACATCAATCTCTTTGGGCTGAGGCAGTTTATACAGCTGCTTATCTGCGGAATAGGTCACCAACTCGAGCCCTGGTTAACATGACTCCAATGGAAGCATGGAATGGTAAGAAACCATCAATAAGTCATTTAAAAGTTTTTGGGTCTATTGCAGTGACAAAGGACATCATAAGGGCAAGTTTGATCCAAAGGGCAAAGAATACCGAATGGTTGGTTATTCTCGAAATGCGAAAGGGTATCGGTTGTACGACGCCGAAACCAGGCAAGTTGTTGAGAAGCGAGACGTTTTGTTCGACGAGCGTGTCGGCAATGGCGATTCGAATGGTGATATCGTCAAGTTTGATTTTCCATATGTGGATGATCAGGATTCAGGATCTGTTGATGCAGCAGATGACTTGAGCAGTACAGACGACTCTGATGCAGAGGTCAGCGAGAAGGGCAGCAGTAGCGAAGATTTCGACATGGCAGTTGAACGAGAAGTGGCAGAACCTGTGGTTGAACAACGTGTTGGACCCGGCAGGCCGAAGCTGATTCGAACTGGAAGGCCTGGCAGACCAAAGAAGCAGTTCAACATTTTAAGCGCATTGATTATAAGTGAGGTGATCATACCAGAGACCTATGAGGAGGCGCTTAGTAGTCCGTTTGCTTCGCATTGGCGTGAGGCTATGCAAAAGGAGTATAATTCCTTGATGTCAAATCACACTTGGCAGCTTAGTACGCTACCGGAAGGGTATAAACCTGTTGGCTGCAAGTGGGTCTACAGTGTAATGCGTGATGCAAAGGGAGAAGTCGAGCGTTTTAAGGCGAGACTAGTAGCAAAAGGATGTTCACAGCGCTATGGAGTGAACTACAATGAAACATACTCACGTGTATGTCGCTTGGAGAGTGTTCGTTTCATCTTGGCCCTAGCAGCGCAGTTAAAATTGTATCTACACCAGATGGATGTATGCACGGCTTACTTAAACAGTGATTTGGGCGATACCGTATACATGAGGCAGCCCGAAGGATACGCAACTGAAGACAAAAGTAAGGTAAGGTGGCAGCGTTTGAATGTGTTGACAAGGGATCTGTGCGTTTGTTCCTTGGCATGGAGGTTCACCGTGATGGCGAACTTGGCGAAATATCATTGGGTCATTCACAGTACATCAAGGATCTACTGGAGCGATATGGCTATGCTCAGTGCAGACCAGCTGCAACACCGTTAGAAGCAGGGTATCAGGTAGCCTGCGATAAAATGGAGTGTAAAAGGGTTGATGCAACTCTTTATCAGTCAATGATAGGCGAGCTAATGTGGCTTGCGTTGACTAATAGACCAGACATACTCCACTCAGTATCGAAGTTGGCTCAACGTAACAAGGACCCCCATAATAAACACCTTGCAGCCATAAAGCATGTTTTACGATATTTGGCTTCGACAGTTGGCTTCAAGATTCATTACAAGCAGTCGGATGCGGCGTTTACTGGTTTCGTGGACGCAGATTGGGCAGGCGATAGGATTGATCGCAAGTCTTATACAGGATATGTATATTTTATGGCTGGCGGACCGATATCATGGAAATCGCCATTGTATTGCGTCGATTAATCATCGAGATTGGTTGCGGAGAGGAAGATACATCTACCGTTTTGTATGGCGATAACCTCAGCGCGCAGCAATCGGCGAAGAACCCGGTACACCATTCAAGGACGAAGCACGTGGACATTAGATATCATTTTGTTAGACGAGTAGTTAATGATGGTCAGATTGTTTTAAAGTATAAGTCTACTAATGAAATGATAGCTGATATCCTAACCAAGAATCTTGCTAAGAAGAAGCATGTAGAGTTTACGAATTTGTTAAGTATAAGATAAATTTGTGGACATACTTGCATTGAGGAAGGGTGTTGAAATAATTCTCTCTCAACTCAATGCATGCATGATCACACACATACGAATATATATATGTAACTTTGTATACTCTCTCTCGAGATGCGTTAAAGAGAACAATGATTCGATGAGAGACAAATAGAAGTTAGTCGCGAATAAACTGCACAACCAACCACACGCATTCTGTTTTATTATAACAATAGATACTTCGATAAATGATCAACCACTATCAGGAGTCCAATATGACCACGTTTACTTCTCGGATATGGTCCCAAAAGATCAATACATAATCGCTAAAATGGTCTCTCTGATACTGCGGGCTTACCCATTGGTGGCTTTAAGATTTGGTTAGGTGCTTTCGTTGACTTGCACGTCTCACAGTTTCGCATATAATCACGCACCTGTATCACCATGCCAGGCCAAAAGAATGTCCTACGAAGGAGCTCCAAAATTTTTGCCATTCCGCCATGTCCAGATATTGTGTCATCATGAGATCGTTTTATAACTTCTTTTGCCAAACTTTGTGGAATCCATAATTTCCAAATATTGACTTGACTGGACTCTGTTCCATCATCATGCTCCATGCGTATATAAACAAATTGATCTATTATTAATTTCTCCGATGCTATAGTTGCTTGCATCACAATACACAAAGAATTTCTTATTGAAGTCTGGATTGATCAAGATCGGTGCAGAGGTAAGCTTTTCCTTAAGTTTGTAAACATTAGGAATATTTTAAATAAGCCCGCTCCTCGTCTCAGTGAATTTCCCCGATAACCGAATTTGGGCACACTAAAAGGGTATAAGACGCTAAGGCGGGGTACGGGCACACTCTCTTGAATATAGTCAATAAAACCGCATGGCACTTAATTTGAAAATAAATAAAATCCGGAAATATAAAGACAATCCCAAGGGATTAATTACTTTAAAAAGTAGAGAGTTTACAAATCAGGTGTGGAGTTTGCCCTAAAGAACGTATTTTCATGAAATACACCGAGATCATTAAATTAAACAAAACAGCATTGTTTGAGTTGCTAGCGGCCAAGGAAGTACCTTGCGACAAAGAAGCGTCAATTTACCAATTGCGAGCATTGGTAAAAGCAGTCATGGCACAGAATCAGTCTGGAGAGAGTGATGTACCCGAAGAGCAGGCAGTCAGCCCAGCAGTGCCTCTTATTGAGCAGCGCGGCGTGGGAAACATTGAGCAGCCAATTATGGATCAAGTGGGTGCTAACCAGTTGCCGACGATGTCTCGTGAGACCCCTGTAGGGCCAGACACGAACGTGCATGTTCGTGAAGGCGCACAAACGAGCGAAACCGACGAATTGGCTTCGATTCTTAGTAGCATCGAATTGTATACAGCACGTAAAAACCTGGCGGAGCTAAAAACACGTGTTATGGAGCTGGAGGAGAACTTAAGCGGACCGGAATATAATTGCCGCATGAACTTGAAAGATGTCGAAACTACTGTACCTAAATTCTCTGGTGATGGTGATCTGTCCATTCACGTATGGATTCGTGAGCTGGAGAAAGCAGCAAGAGTGTATGTACTGAGTGATGGCCAATGTTGGTCGTTGGGCAACCGACTGCTATATGGATCTCCTAAAGGATACATGACATATGAAAAGACTACAACCTGGAGCGAGCTGAAGGATGCCCTTGTGAAGGTATTTGGCCTACAAATGACAAACTACGAGATTGCTAACCAGATGAGGAAGCGCTCAATTGGCAAAGGAGAGTCACTCTTGCAGTATTTCATCATTATGCGAAATATTGCTCAGCAGGGCAATTTTGAAGACACCGATGTGGTCAAATACATTGTTGACGGACTACAAGATCGAACCGGATTGTCAGCTCCTTTGTATTATTGTACTTCTCTGAACGAATTGCGAGAGAAGATGATGCGTTTTCAAACAGTTCAGCCACCACCCAAAAACTACGTTCCTCAGGCTCGTCAGACTTCAGACCGTGCGCAGGCCATTACGCCTGCTGCAAAGGATAAGAGATGTTTCCATTGCCGCCAGATTGGTCACTTAATGTTTGACTGTCCACGCCCGGAGAGACCAAAAGGAAGTTGCTATCGGTGCTTCAAAGTGGGCCATCAGTACCGGAATTGTCCAATGCGAACCCAGATCGCCGCCATGAGCTCTAGTGAAGACCCGGACACCATTGATAATAAGTCATTTATTCAATTAGTAAGTTTAAGAATATCTTGTAAAGGGGGATGCACTGATGTTAATAATATTTTGCCCTATTAGATTCCGGAAGCCCAGTAAGTTTTGCCAGTAGAGCGTTGATGCCGCATTTAGATTGCGATAAATTAGTTAAGTTCTTTTCATGGACTGAGCGGTGGCTCTATTCTGACTTTTGGAACAGTCAATGTTTAGTTCTGTTTTGCAAAAAATATTATGAAATTCAATTTTTAGTTATTCCCGATAATATTATGCCGACGCAACTACTTCTTGGTAGAGACGCCTTGAATAAAATAGGTCTTAAGTTCTCATTGATTGAAAATGTAAGAAAGTATGAAAAGAATTTCGCATCATTAAAGAGTACCATTGCTTTTGTTTACAAATCCTTCTGTGCATCCCTGTTTACTAAATATCCTAAGCTTAATACCATTAGTAATAACACCACTGATCTAGATAATAATTGTAATAACCCTAATGTAAACACGAATGAATCCCCGTTTCGAGAATGGCTAACAGAGTTGCAAACTGTTTGTGCAACGCTGTCAGATACCGGGAATACTACTGTTGGCAGTGAATTTGGATTAGGCGCGATGCGTGAGTGCCGAGACATTGTGCATGAGCATTAAATTAACCGATTTTCAATTAATTACGGGTTGCCTAAATATATGATGAGAATATGTCTGACAGATACAACACCATTTCATAGTAGTCCTAGAAGGTTATCATATTATGAAAGAGAAATCGTTTCTAAAACGGTTAGTGAGTTGTTAGCCAATAATGTAATCCGACCAAGCAACTCTCCCTATGTGTCCGCCATCGTCCTAGTGCGAAAAAAGGATGGCAATATACGAATGTGCGTTGATTATCGAGGTTTAAATAAGAAGACTGTGAGGGATAATTTTCCATTGCCTTTGATAGAAGATTGCCTAGAATACCTGGAGAGCAAGACCGTTTTCTCCGTCATAGATTTGAAAAGTGGCTTTTACCATGTAGGCATGGAAGAGGATTCAATTAAATACACAGCATTCGTTACACCCGATGGGCAGTTCGAATATCTGAGAATGCCTTTTGGTCTAAAGAACGGACCAGCTGTATTTCAGAGATTTATATCGAACATACTTAGTGATATGATTAGAGATCGAGAACTTGTAGTATATATGGACGACATTATTCTTGTCACCCGCACCGTAGATCAGCATCTTAAGTTGTTAGCAAAACTGTTAGATCGTTTTATTCAGTACAATTTAGAGCTCAATTTGAAGAAAAGCATTTTCCTACAGAAGAGCATAGATTATTTAGGATATGAAGTCAGTGAAAAGGGAATTTTACCAAATAATACACATTTAAAAGCTATTCAAGAATACCCAGAACCACTTAACAGCAAAGCGTTACACTCGTGCTTAGGCTTATTCTCTTATTTTCGCAAATTTGTTCCGAATTTCTCCCGCATAGCTAAACCGTTAACTGAGTTGCTTAAACAAGGTGGTCCATTTCCGATGAACAAAACCGCTAAAATGTATTTCTTACATTAAGATCCGCCTTATCCAGTCCGCCCGTATTAGCTATCTTTAACCCTAACTACGAAACTGAGTTGCATACTGACGCCAGTTCAAATGGCTTTGGTGCCTCTTTGATGCAAAGACAGACTGATGGCAAAATGCATCCAGTCTCTTATTATTCCCGAAAGGCGACAGCCGCCGAGTCCCGTTATCACAGTTTTGAGCTTGAAACTTTGGCCATAATATATGCCGTGCGCCGATTTCGCGTTTATTTAGAACACAGACCATTTTTGATCGTTACCGATTGTAATTCATTGGTCCAAACCTTGAGTAAAAAATCAATAAATCCCGCATTGCGCGGTGGTCGTTGGAATTGGAAAACTTTGATTGTACCATTGCTCACAGACCCGGTTCAAACATGGGCCATGTAGACGCATTAAGTCGGCAAACCGAGTTGTTAGAGAATATTGTAGAAGGTTATTTTGATCCTTGCGATTTATTAGTGAAGAGAGACCAGAATGCCCCAATTGAACCTTGTGAACCGCATATTACTTTTGAGGAAAGTTGCGTTAAACCGTGTGAGTCTGGTAGAGATTTGACCAAGCTGTGTGCTATTCAAGATGATAGTTGCGTTGAGTCATGTGAGTTAGTTAAACCGCCTGAGTTTGAAAGCGATTTTATAGAACCGTGTGTCCCCTCAGAGAAAAATGAGTTTAGTAGAGATTCGATTAGGCCGTATGCCGTTTTAGAACAGAGTTGTTCCGAATCGTGTGAGATACAACCTTGTGAGATAAAACCGTTTTAGACAAAACCGTGTGAGACAGACCCTTGTGAGATAAAACCGTTTGAGACAAAACCGTGTGAGACAGACCCGTGTGAGATAAAATCGTGTGAGATAAAACCGTGTGAGATAAAACCTTGTGAGATAAAACCGTTTGAGACAAAACCGTGTGAGACAGACCCGTGTGAGATAAAACCGTGTGAGATAAAACCGTTTGAGACAAAACCGTGTGAGATAGACCTGTGTGAGAAAAACCCGTGTAAGATAGACCCGTGTGAGATAAACCCGTGTAAAATAGAACCATGTGCTCCTTTAGGGAAGAATTATTTAGGACCGTTTGGGACAAACCCGTGTGTTCATTTAGCGAAGAGTTGTTTCAGACCGCGTGAGCTATGTTTAGAAAGAAGTCGGTTAAAACTGGTTAAAAATAAACCTTGCGTTTCTTTAAATGAAAGTTCTGTTGATCCGAGATTGAGTAACCAAATCAAAAGAAGTGACCAGCTCGATCGAAATGAGTCGGCAAACCTGGTTGGTGTAGTGGGTGCGTCTCCGCAAGATGTTGATTTATTATTGCAGTCAGAACAAATAAGAGATCCGGATATCCGTAAACTAAGAGAAAATTTAGAAAAAGGCAATGATGTTGGATTTGAGTTAATAGATGGTATAGTGTACAAAAGAAATGCTAAGGAAAGACTGTGTTTGTATGCACCGGCTCGCATGCAAGGGGAATTAATAAGAAGGTGTCACGAGAAACTAGGTCACTTAGGCGTTGAGAAATGTGTAAACAATTTGAAAGAAAAGTACTGGTTCCCATTAATGAATCCAAAGGTTGAGTCGTTTATAAAAGATTGTCTGCCGTGTATTCTACATAGTGTTCCAAGAACTATACATAATAGAACCTTGCATAGTATTCCGAAAAGTCCGATTCCATTTGATACTATCCATGTTGACCACTTAGGTCCCTTACCGAGTGTTACATCAAAAGAAAGCACCTTTTGGTAGTGATTGACGCATTTACAAAGTTTGTCAAATTGTATCCCGTAAATTCCACTAGTACCAAAGAAGTAACCGCCGCGTTAGAAAAATATTTTGATTATTATAGCCGACCAAGAAGAGTTATATCCGACAGAGGTACGTGTTTTACGTCGTTTGAGTTTGCTGAGTTTGTAGAAAATCGAAATATTGACCACATTTAAGTAGCGACTGCTGCCCCTCAAGCCAATGGACAGGTCGAACGTGTGAACCGTGTGTTGACCACAATGTTGGGAAAGCTGTCAGAACCTTTAGCTCAAGCCGATTGGTATAAATTAGTTAATCGTGTCGAGTTCGATATTAATAACTCAGTGCAGTGTAGTACCGGTAAAACTCCGTCAATGTTGTTGTTTGGTTGCGATCAGCGAGGCCCTTAGTAGACGAATTAACCGAGTATCTTGACGAGAAATTTAGTTCAGAAAACCCCTGTAACCTTGAGGCCACTAGGCAAGAGGCAAGTGCGAAAATTCAATTATCGCAGGAGCGCAATGAAAAGCGGTACGCCCTAAGGCATAGGGCACCATTATCCTATAGAGTCAATGATTTTGTTGCCATTCGCAATGTAGATGTCACTCCCGGGTCGTGCAAAAAGTTCGCTCCTAAATACCGTGGTCCTTATAAGATAAATCGAGTTCTTCCAAATGACCGTTACGAAGTCACTGATATTGACGATTGTCAACTTACTCAATTGCCCTACAAAGGTATCTTAGAATCAGCCCGACTCAAGCCGTGGATGCATGCGTGTGATAAAACTGTGAGTTTCTGTTTGTAATATGTATTTGATAAGCAGTATTTATATGTATATTGTATGTATTGTATATATGTATATTGTATGTTGTATGTTTGTTGAATTGTATGATCGAGGTCGATCAAATGTCAGGATTGGCCGAATGTAAACATTAGGAATATTTTAAATAAGCCCGCTCCTCGTCTCAGTGAATTTCCGCGATAACCGAATTTGGGCACACTAAAAGGGTATAAGACGCTAAGGCGGGGTACGGGCACACTCTCTTGAATATAGTCAATAAGACCGCATGGCACTTAATTTGAAAATAAATAAAATCCGGAATATAAAGACAATCCCAAGGGATTAATTACTTTAAAAAGTAGAGAGTTTACAAGTTTTTCAAAGGCAATTTGAGCTTCCTGTGTCCATAAAAATTTCTTTTTAGTGAGCAATTGGGTTATCGGAAATGTAATATCAGAAAAATTATCAATGAATCTACGATACCAACCAACAACACCTAAGAAACCTCTGGTTTGCTTTATCGTTTTGGAATAGGCCAAGTCTTTATTGCTTCTATTTTGGCAGGGTCTGTTGAAATTACTCCTCTTCCTATAATATAGCCCAGATATGGCACTTCTGTAACACAAAACTTTGTCTTTTCCATATTTAAAGTTAGATTTGCCTTTCTAAACTGCTGAGACATACGAATCAGAATTTCCAAACGAGTATCAAAGTCTTCTGACACCACACAGAGATCGTCTAGGTATCCGAATACACAGTATTTCAGATCTTCTGGAATTAGATCGTCTATCAATCGTGCCATGGTTTGCGAAACGTTGCATGATGCGAATGGCATTACGGTGAACTGGTACAAGGGGCGGCCGGGTATCGTAAAAGCTGTAATGGGTTTGGATTTTTCTGAAAGGGCAATTTGCCAGTAGGCATCTTTTAAATCATTTTTGTTATAAAGTTTGCCTTTGGCAGTCGCGCGAAAATTCCACCTATGCTTTGCAGCGGATATGCGTCTTTTTTGGTGACTTCATTTATTTTTCTTGCATCCAAACATAATCGGACTTTTCCGGGTTTTACAGCCAGACACATAGGAGAACTCCAAGGACTATTGGCTCTCTCGATCACTCCCATTTCCTAAATTCGGTCGATTTCTTTATACATCAACTTTTCCACCACTGGCGACACAGGATAGAAGCGTTGTTTGATTGGAGTTGCCTCTTTGATCTCTATGTCATGAACAATAAGTGGAGTTCGGCCTAATCCCTGTTGTTTAAAATCCGGAAACAATTGAATAACATTGTTTAATCTTTTTTCTTGCTCTGGGGTTAATACACATTTCTTTTCGTAATCAATCGAGTGAATATTTATACCCTTGCAGAGGGTATTATAAAATTGGTCAGATGTTTGTAACGCACAGAAGAAGATATATTCTTGATCAGCATGAGAAGCTGAGTCGATATAGCCATGTCCGTCTGTCCGTCCGTCCGTCCGTCTGTGCGTATGCGTTTTACTCAGCCGTCTTAAGACCTATCGGGCTAAAATTCTTTGGGGTTTTTTATTACCCGGGAAAAATAAAGTATGAAAACCATAAGGATCGGACCACTATATCATATAGCTCTAGAAGAACTAGAAGAAACATTTTCATAAAATCGGAGTATGCTTTGAAATTTACATATGTGATAATATTGGATATAAAACCCCAGATCCCAAAATATGAATGTGACCGGATAAATATGTAGGAATTTGTCCTATTTAATATATTTATTTGTAGTATTTTAGTTTATTTTAACGTAAACTATTTATTGGATTATTTTAATTAGATTTAGTTGGAAATGGTCGTCTTTACTGCTTCGCGTCGTTTCGTCTTTCGTCTTTTTTGCAACCGCTCTCGCTCGTCTCTTCGGTTCGACTCCCCGATTTCGCTCGTCTTTAGCTCAATTCGCCCCGCTCAGCAGAGTTGCCAGACCCAATCCCACAACTCGGCCATCCTAGTATGCATTCGCCTCGAATGCATCCTGGTCGTCTATGTCACAGGGAACCCACGGCTTCATATAGGCAGCGCAAGTCGTAGTTCGCCTAGGACCATCGTTGAACAATGTATCTTTGACCACGTCGTATGTATCTCTGGCCTTACCATGGTAATGCGGTTGCGGACCTAAATATTTGGGCTTCAGCTTCAAACCTCCTCCAAGTTGGGTTCTTTTAATAGCTACCAGATCACCGACTTTGTATATGGAAGCAGGTCTGCGACGTAAGTTGTAGGTCTTCTTATTTTCTTCTTGCATACGAAGGATCTGCTCCTTCGCTATATTCCGTAGAGCATCTCTGTTGTCGTTTAAAATCTGAATCATCTCATCGTGTATTATTTCTTACAGCTTAAGGTCGTCTTTTGTGTGCATCTTTGTACCAATCAGTAGTTCGAACGCGTTGAATGTGTGCTTCTGCTGTACGTTGAGTTAATCGTTTGTTGTACTTTGCCGACAAACTTATACCATTTGCTAGGGTCTTCTATCGAAATCTTCTGATTCTTTATAGTATGCCCCAAAAATTCTATTTCTTTCTTCAAAAAGCACATTTCTTTAAGTTAATGACTAACCATATTCTTCACATCGCTTCAAAACATTTCTCAGATTGGAGACGGCTTCCTCTTCAGTTTTACCAGGGATTATAATGTCGTCGACGTATGGGATAGCCGTACCAGCACGGGTTAAATCACGAAAAATGGCATTAACGTGTCTCTGAAATACTCCAGGGGAGTTCGTCAATCCAAAAGGAACTTTTAAAAACTGGTACTGTCCGTTGTGTGTAACGAACGAGGTGAATCTTCGACTCTCTTTTTCAGCATCTACATGGAAAAATCCATTCTTTAATCGATTGTGCTGAAACCGTTGCTCCTTGTAGCCGATCCAATTGATCTTCAATCAGGGGTAATGGAAAATGGTCTTTTACTATTACCTTGTTTATTCTTCTGTAGTCAATGCACAGACGTGGAGTGCCATCGCGTTTTTTTACTAATACGACCGGACTGCTGAATCAGACTCGGATTGTTCTATTATTTCGTCTTTCAGCCACTGATCGACTTGGTCATCGTTCAGCAAGAGCGAATCTGCGTGGCCTCGAATAAATTGGACTATCGTCTTTTAAAACAATACGCATTTCAACATTTGTCGATTTTAACTTTTCCGGCTTATAGTTTTTGATAAGTTCGCACTTTGTACTTTTCGATGCATTTGAGTCAATGTCAATTTCGTCGTTTTCGACCTTTATTCTCATTACCGAACTTAATTCCGTTTCATCATTATATTTCCCGATTTGTACGCCATCGCGATTGATTTTTATTTCGGCTTGCTTACAAAAGTCTTCTCCCAAATCACTTCATGATCTAGGAATTCAGATGATACCACTAAAAAAACCAAATCAAACTGTTCTTGGCTTACGCAAAGCCTTCCCGTAAACGAACCGATAGGTACCTTTCTCTTTTTATCTCCGAAACCGTATAGAACTTTATCAACTTTAGCGAGCTTAGGTTTTTTCAAACGATTATAAATTGTTTCCGTTACGATATTATATTTTCTACCAGTATCAAGCAAGGCTATACACTTTTCATTGTTGATTGATACTTCTTTACACATAAACATATGATCATCTGATATTTATTAGTATTACGAACATCTGTGCTATTTTCAGGCTTTTTATTTGGACAGTCTTTTGCTATGTGACCAAAATTATTGCAACCAAAACACTTTCTTCCTTTACTCTTATTGTCACAATTCTCAGATATATGTCCTTTTTGCCACAGTTATAGCATTTTATACCACTTTCTTTATTTCCGTATTTCATTACACTTTCTTTTTTGATTTGAACGTTCTTAGACTCACTTTTTGATTACTTGACTTTTCCCGCATTTTTTCATAACATTTTATTTTCTCTTTAAACTCTTTTAGGTTATTAGCATTGTACAATATTGCTTTGTTCATACTCAAGTCATTAATTCCGTCAATTACATACTGCATAAGAGCACTGTTCTCTATATTACCCCGTGATGCCATCTCTTTCATTTTCAACAAATATTCTTGAACACTTTCACCTTTCTTTATTTTCCGTTCTGACAATTGTTTATGTAACTCCGCGCTATTTATTACTGTTTTAAATTCATTTAAAAGTGATTTTTTCAATGTCGACCAATTTTTAATTCCGCGTTCACTCAGAATAAACATTTTAGCAAGTCCTTTAATAGCTCTTTTAGCAAAAACAAATTTTTGTAAACTATCCCATTGCATCAAGTCAGCCATGTCTTCAAAATCCTCAATCCATACTTCAACTGATAAATTTTCATCGCCATGGAAAGGTCGTAAAGAGTCTTCAACGTCCCGAAAACTCAAAGCGAACCTCGGTGGTGGCATGTTGACATTCACTGCACCTTGCGTATCAATATTGTTGGCCACGACTGTAGAGTTTGCCCTATTCGTTTTGTTTCGCATATTTTCGTTTGTTGCAGCTGTTCTAAAATTCGTTTCGTCGCTCACTACTGACGACATTTCGTCTTCGTCTTGCATATTGCCTACATCTCCATCTATTTCGCACTCATCGTCGTCATCTTCGTTTTGATCATGCTCTGTGTCAAGGTCAGCTAGCAAATTTACAGCTTGCAAATTGCAAAATAAATGGGAAGTTAGATTCGATTTACCATGCGATAAACCCAAAACGTTACAAATAATCACTAAATCGTTATTTGTTAAATTCTTTTCCACATAAGACACTTTACTTTTATATAAATCGCTGTTGCAATCAAAATCAAACCCTTCAAACTTTCTTAGTCTTTGGCGATTTGCACGATCGCCTTCTTCTTCGTATATAAACTTGTGAAACAATGTAATATTAGATTTCTTTTCAGTTTTCAGTGCCTCTTGCACATTCACAAAGTCTTCAAGTTTGCTCATAGTTCTTTCTCTTACGCACACACACTAATATTGTACATACAAATATGTATATGTATATATACGTCGTTTGCCACGTCACCAGATAACTGTGGTATTCAAACACTTTCGCGTCGTTCGTTGAAAACTTTTTCACCGTTTCTTTGCCGCTTTTTCGTCGTTAGCCGCCAATTTTTCGTCGTTTGATGCTAATTCTATTCGTTTTCGCGCTGTTTTTTTTTCTGGTCGTTTGATTCCACTGTTGCGTCGTTTTGTGTATGTTTGTCTCTTTCTCACTCACTGATCTTACTTTTTTACTTCTTTATAAGTTGAGCCATGCAGTAAAGATTTGCTTTTTTGCAACCGCTCTCGCTCGTCTCTTCGGTTCGACTCCCCGTCTTTCGCTCGTCTTTAGCTCAATTCGCCCCGCTCACAGAGTTGCCAGACCCAATCCCACAAAATATAACACACACAGACGCAACGCTACATGAACTGTATGTGTATGCGTGCGTTGCTTTGCTTTGGGAATAAGGGAAGAAGAACAAATTGTAAAATAGAGAGTAAAATTGTTTTGTTTGTATATTGATGAATTGAGTTGCAGAAAACAAATTTTGACATGTAAAAGTATTATTACCAAGGACTGCAAGGGTATATAAACTTCGGCATAGCCGATGTTAGCTTCTTGATATTTTTATCTAATATGGGAGTCTTGCAACGAAATGAAAATTCTGGACATAAGTCAAAAGATTTCCAGAAATCGATTCCTAAAATAACTCGTTTTGCTAATGACGGGATAAAAAAAGAGAAAGAGGTTTTCGCTTGCTTTCGTGTTGCACCTCTGTTCTTATTATTCCGGTAACTGGATGTCTTTTCCCATCTGCTGTGGCCACACTTGAAACAATAGTTGAAAATCCGGATATTTCGTCCAGTCTTTTGCTGCTAAAACTGATCCGATACAACTGATATTGGCTCCAGTATCAATAGACCAAGCTCAGAAAATTCAAGAAACTTTACTGGAGCGTAGAAACGGCCATCTGCGGCTTCGTTAATCATAGACGCTATTATTCGTTTTTGGAAATCTTTTACTTTTTCCAAAACCGACGCAAACGTTCGCTTGAGCGACTTCTAGTAAACTGGCAAGTTGCAACCTCCTGTGCAAACATTTTATCTCGAATCGCTAAATAGTTTTGCAGCCGTTGATGGTATGGTAGTCTGGGATATGGCTGAATTTTATTTTCTCGCCGATTCGTACTGGTTAATCTGTCAAATCTGGTGTTTTATTGTTTGTCGCTGTGTTATTCTTGACATCTACTGAAGGTCCACTCGACTGCGACGGAATGATGGGCCCTGATTGGAGTTTTTCGAACGGGATAGACATACATCACATTGTGGTTTGTAGACATTTTTCTTTCCACATCCGTAGCAGAAAATGCGGCGCTCTTCTAAGCACATGTCCCATCTTATTCTTCGATGTCACAATTCCAACAAATGTATTTCTTTTCCTTGACTTGAATTGCATTTAACTCCGGTTGAATATCTTCTTCTCTGGATTTTCGTCTGTCTCTTCGAGTAAAGCGATATTCTGAAAGTTGTCTACAGTTAATGCTTTTATTCTGTATAGAAACTC